>NW_027912742.1:0-12829 GCF_054177405.1 Leptonychotes weddellii
TTCCCTTTCTCCACATCCTCACCGACATCTGTTGTTTCCTGAATTTTTAATTTTAGCCATTCTGACTGGTGTGAGGTGGTATCTCATGGTGGTTTTCATTTGTATTAGCCTGATGATGAGTGATGTTGAGCATTTTTTCATATGTTTGCTAGCCATTGGTATGTCTTCTTGGAGAAATATCTTCAGCCTATTTCTTAACTGGACTTTTTATTTTGGGGGTGTTGAGTTTGATAAGTTCTTTATAGATTTTGGATACTAGCCCTTTATCCAATATCTTATTTGCAAATATCTTCTCCCATCCCATTGGTTACCTTTTAGTTTTATTCATTGTTTCCTTTTCTGTGCAGAAGATTTTTGTCTTGATGAAGTCTCAGTAGTTCATTTATGCCTTTGGTTCCCTTGCCTCTGGACAAGTGTCTAGCAAGAAGTTGCTGTGGCCAAGGTCAAAGAGGTTGTTACCTGTGTGCTCCTCAAGGATTTTGATGTTTTCCTGTCTCATATTTAGGTCTTTCATCTATTTTGAATTTATCTTTTTGTATGGTATAAGAAAGTGGTCCAGTTTCTTTCTTCTGCATGTGGCTGTCCAATTTTCCCAGCACCATTTGTTGAAGAGACTGTCTTTTTTCCATTGGATATTCTTTCCTGCTTTGTTGAAGATTGCTGACCATAGAATTGAAGGTCCATTTCTGGGTTCTCTATTCTGTTCCATTGATCTATGTGTCAGTTTTTGTGCCAGTACCATACTGTCATATAGCTTTATAATATAGTTTGAAGTCCAGAATTGTGATGCTGCCAGTTTTGCTTTTCCAAGATTGTGTTGGCTATTCTGGGTCTTTTCTGTTTCCATACAAATATTAGAGTTGTTCTAACTCTATGAGAAAAACTGGTGTTATTTTGATATGGATTGCATTGAATGTGTAGCTTGTTTTAGGTAGTATAGACATTTTTACAATATTTGTTCTTCCAATCCATAAACATGGAATGTTTTTCCATCTTTTTCTGTCTTCCTCAATTTCTTTCATAAGTGTTCTATAGTTTTTAAAGTATAGATCTTTTACCTCCTTGGTTAGGTTTATTCCTAGGCATCTTATGTTTTTTGGCGCAATTGTAAATGGGACGGATTCCTTCATTTCTCTTTCTGCTGCTTCACTATTGGTGTATAGACATGCAATAGACTTCTGTGCATTGATTTTATATCCTGCAACTTTGCTGAATTCATGAATCAGTTCTAGCAATTATTTGTGGAGTCTTTTGGGTTTCTTTTTTAAAAGATTTTATTTATTTTTAGAGAGAGAGAGTTAGAGTGGAGGGGAAGGGACAGAGGGAGAGAGAAATTCTCAAGTGGACTACGTTGAACATGGAACCTGACGTAGGTCTTGATCTCACGACCCTGAGATGATGACCTGAGCCCAAACCGACAATTAGATGCTTAATCAACTGAGCCACCCAGGTGCCCCCTTGGGTTTTCTACATAGAGTAAATAGTGGAAGTTTTACTTCTTCCTTGCTTATTTGGATGTCTTTTATTTCTTTCTTTTTTTTTTTTTTTTTGTCTGATTGCTGAGGCTAGGACTTCCAGTACTATGTGAAATAATAGTGGTGAGAGTGGACAGCCCTGTTGGGTTCCCGACCTTAGGAGGAAAGCTCTCAGTTTTTTCCCATTGAGAATGATATTAGCTGTGGGTCTTTCATATATGGCCTTTATGATGTTGAGGTATGCTTCTTCTATCCCTACTTTCTTGAGGGTTTTTCAATAAAGGATGCTCAATTTTGTCAAATGCCTTTTCTGCATCTATTGACAGGATCATATGGTTCTTATCCTTTTTTTTTTTTATCAATGTGGTATATCATGTTGATTGATTTGTGAATATTAAACCACCCTGCAGCCCAGGAATAAATCCCACTTGATCATGGTGAATAATCCTTCTAATGCACTGTTGGATTCAATTAGCTAGTAGCATCTTGAGAATTTTTGCATCCATAGTCATCAGGGATATTGGTCTGTAATTCTCTTTTTTAGTGGGGTCTTTGGTTTTGGAATCAAGGTAATATTGGCTTCATAGGAGGAGTTTGGAAGTTTTCCTTTCATTTCTATTTTTTGAAACAGCTTCAGAAGAATAAGAATTAATTCTTTAAATGTTTGGTAGAATTCCACTGGGAAGACATCCATCCCTGAATTGTTGTTTGTTGGGAGATTTTTGATGACTGATTCCATTTCATTGCTGGTTATGGGTCTGTTCAGATTTTCTATTTCTTCCTGATTCAATTTTGGTAGTTTGTATGTTTCTAGGAATTTATCCATTTCTTCCATAATGCCTAATTTGTTGGTATATAATTGCTCATAATATTCTCTTATAATTGTATATCTGTAGTGTTGTTGTGATCTCTCCTCTTTCATTCATGGTTTTACGTATTTGCATCCTTTCTCTTTTCTATTTGGTACATCTGGCTAGGGGTTCATCAAGTTTGTTAATTCTTTCAAAGATCCAGCTCCTAATTTTATTGATCTGTTCTACTGATTTTTTTATTTCTATATCATTGATTTCTGCTCTAATCTTTATTATTTCCCTCCTCTGTCTAGATAAGGCTTTATTTGCTGTTCTTTTCCCAACTCCTTTAGGTGTAGGTTTCATTGTGTATTTGAGATTTTTCTTGCTTCTGGAGGAAGACTTGCATTACTATATACTTCCCTCTTAGGACTGCCTTTGCTGCATCCCAAAGGCTTTGGACTATTGTGTTTTCATTTTCATTTGCTTCCATGTATTTTTTTTTTTTTAATCTCTTCTTTAACTTCCTGGTTAACCCATTCATTCCTTAGTAGGATGTTCTTTAACCTCCATGTATTTGTGGTCTTTCCAAATTTTTTTGTTGTGATTTACTTCAAGTTTCATAGCACTGCTCTTTTTAGGATGAAATACTCTGAATATATTGGTGAAGTCCATCTGTTCCAGTGTGTCATTCATAGCCCTTGGTTCCTTGTTGATCTTCTAAGCATGCTTCAGTGATTTGTCCATTGCTGGGAGTGGGATGTTAAAGTCCTCTACCTTATTGTATTATTATCAATGAGTTTAAGTTTGTTATTAATTGATTTATATATTTGGGTGCTCCCAATTTAGGGGCATAAATATTTGCAATTGTTAGATCTTCTTATTGGATGGACCCCTTCATTATAATATAGTGCCCTTCTTCATCTTATTACAGTCTTTGGTTTAAAATTTAGTTTGTCTGATATAAGTATGGCTACTCCAACTTTTTTTCAATGTCCTTTACCATGATAAATGGTTCTCTACCCTCTCACTTTCAATCTGGAGGTGTCTTTGGGTCTAAAATGAGTTTCTTGAAGGCAGCATATTGATGGATCTTGTTTTTTTGTCCATTCTGATAACCTATGCATTTTGATTGGAGCATTTGTCCATTTACATTCAGAGTAATAATTGATAGAGATGAATTTAGTGCCATTGTACTACTTGTAAAGTTACTATTCCTATAGATTGTCTCTGTTTCTTTCTATTCTTTGTTACTTTTGGTCACACTACCCCTTTAATGTGTCTTGCAGAGATGGTTTAGTGTTCACGAACTCCTTTAGTTTTTGCTTGTCTTGGAAACTCTAGATCTCCTATTCCAAATGAGAGCCTAGCTGGATAAATTATTATTGGCCGCATATTTTTCCCATTTAGCCCTTTGAATAATTCCTGCCACGTCTTCTGGACTGCAAAGTTTCAGTGGACAGGTCTGCCTCTAATCTTATGTGTCTACCTTTGTAGGTTAAGGACCTTTTGTTCCTAGCCACTTTCAAACTTCTCTCTTTTTCTTTGTATTTTGCAAGTTTCACTAATATATGTCATGGTGTTGATGTGTTTTTGTTGATTTCGAGAGGAGTCTCTGTGCCTCCTGAACTTGAGTGCCTGTTTCCTTCCCCAGATTCGGGAAGTTCTCAGCTATAATTTGTTTAAATAAATCTTCTGCCCCCTTTTCTGGCTCTTCTTCTGAGACTTCTATAATACAGATATTTTTTCATCTTATGGACTCGCTGATTTCCCTAAGTCTACCTTCATGATCTAATAGTTTCCTTTCCCTCTTCTTTTCAGCTTCATTATTCTCTGTAATTTTTTCCTGTATCACCTATTCTCTCCTCTGCTTCTTCAATCCTTGTTGTGATTATATCCAGTCGGTTTTGCACCTCAGTTATAGTATTTTTTATTTCAGCCTGACTAGTTTTTAGGTCTTTTATCTCTACAGCAAGGATTTCTCAGGTGTCTTCTTTTTTTATAGTTTTTTAAAAAATATTTTATTTATTTGAGAGAGAGAAAATGAGTAAGAGAGAGCATGAGCAGAGGGAGAAGCAGACTCCCTGCTGAGCAGGGAGCCTGATGTGGGGCTCTATCCCAGAACCCTGGGATCATGACCTGAGCTGAAGGCAGATGCTTAACCTACTGAACCATGCAGGCACCCCTCTCTGGTGCCTTTTATGCTTTTTTCAAGCCCAGCTAATAATCTTATGACTGTTGTTCTAAATTCTTGTTCAGATATATTGCTTATGTCTGTTCTGAGTAAGTCACTGGCTGTGATTTCTTCTTGACCTTTCTTTTGGGGAGAATTCCTCTGTGTTATCATTTTGGATAAGTTTCTGTCATTTGTGTGCTTTAAAAGCTTGTTATGTTTCCTGAGAGCACCTGAGAGTAATGCTATATTAAAAAGGAGGCATACACTGTCCAGAGCTTGGCACTCAAGGAAGTGTTTCTGGTGTATGTTGTGTGCATGCTGCTGTTGCATTTTGGGTGCTCTTTCCCACTGGTCAGTCATCTGCACAGCTCCTCCCCACTTGCAGTGAGGAGTGTTTAGAACTTTAACTAGATATGCTTTGATTTGTTTGTTAAAATAAGCCTAGAAAAAAGAAAAAAATAGAAATGGAAAGGGAATGAAAAAACCAAACAGACAATCAAAACACTATAAGCCTGATTCCAAAGAAGAAGAAAGGAAAAGCAAAAAAAAAAAAAAAGAAGAAAAAGAAAAGAAAGAAGCCTGATCCAAAAGAGAAAGAGAAAAGGAAATGAAAAAACAAAATAGAAATAAAGAAAGAAACTATAAGCCTGATTCCAAAGAAAATAAAAGAAAAAACAAAGAAATAAAGCCTGGTCCTATTTCCACCACAACTGCAGGTGACTCTTTGAAGCACTCTATGATCATTAGACTTGGTGTATGCATGGTGCTGCCTATTCTATTCTTCTGGGGGAGAGGCCTGCTGCCCTGGCTCAGAGTCAGATCTATCCCAGTAAATATGCATTTCCCTGGCACAGGGGGCAGAGTTTGGTGTAAGTGGCACCAGTCTCCACTGGGGGCTGCTGTGTTGCTCACTGAAGTCCCACAATGTTGTCAGTGAGGGGGAAAAGGGTGCCACCTCCCTCTTTCACCCCTAGACAGGAGATCTCACACCCCTGCTGTTTAGGAAGCCCTCATAGAAAAGTGAAGGACATCAGCACACCCAGCTCCACAGCTCTCCTGTGTTTTATCTTTGGCACATGGCTGGGATTCAAAACTCCAAATCTTAAAGGAACCCGGATGGAATAGACCTGCTCCTCTTCTACAGAGAAGAGCCTTGCTACATTGTTTTTGGTGTCTTTTGTCCCAGAACAATAGTACAACATCTGCTCAGTGGATGAAATCTATGGTGTGGGACTGTGAAAAGCAGCAACGCAGTTATCCACCCTCTGCATGTACTTCTGTCCTCTTCCCATAAAAGGCTGTTTGCTGGTACCTGCAAGGTCTTTTGTCCCTGGAGAGGCACTCTACCCTCCTCCAAATGTACTCCAGGAAGGGGAACATTCCCAGTGTGACCCAGGAGATCCCTACACCACTTTGTGTGCTCACCAGCAAGCACCCTCCTTCTCCCCGGGAGAGCAGGCAATAGCTCTGGTGAAAGTCCCACACTTCCAAAACTTGAGTTTGAGCTACATGCTGTTTGCAAAAAACCTGTGATACTCTGTACCCTTTGCTCCCCAGTCCATGGTCTAGAGAGGTTTTCATCTTGTGTGAACCCAACATTGCACTCTCTCAACCCCTCTCTCTTTCTCTCCGTTTTCTCTCTCTGTGGAAAGGGTTCCCTCCCCTCTGCGGAATCACCGTTTTTCTCTACTCCAATTCACTTCCATGCACCTCACACCTGCCAAGCTGTCTCCCTCCAACCATGGAGAGCCTTCTTCCAGTCCTCAGATCAATTTCCTGGGTGTTCCAACTGATCTGAGCTCAATACAGCTGTGTTCAAGGGACAAGAATGCCCAGAGTCCTCCTACTTCTCTGCCATCTAACTCCTCCCTGTAATTGCCATTATTTCTTACAAAGTTGTGCCAGACACTATCTTAGGTATTTTATTTTATTTTTTTTCATTTTAGGCATTTAAAATACATTATCTCTAATCCTTTGAGTAATTTTAAAAGGTAGATATCTTCATATTCATTTTGCAGAGTAGATAGCTGAGGTTCAGAGAAGTACAAAGACATTTGAGACATAATACCTATATTGAACTCTCTCACAAATAACTAACTTTTTAAAGCTCACCCGTTGGCTACATACCCCATTTGCATAGTATGACCATAATTTGGCTTCCCACAAACCTTGACAGAAAACTTGACCTTTTCACTGGCTTTCACAAGAAATTCTAATCTTATTGAACATGTTGTTGTTCTTTGTTTTTGTTTGCTTTTTTGTATTGAGTTTTACTGAACATTTGTGGGAACACAGAAAGGATCACATTGCACATTGCATAGAGTTTAGTGGTAAAAATTGTCAGTGGACATATGTCTCCTTCCAAGTTTCCCTAGTTGCATTAATATTTGTGCATATGTGTGTGTGTGTTGGGTAGGGGACGGTGATTCTTCCATCCCCTCCTTCCTTTCCACTTTCAGTCTTTCTCCTTACTGTCTAGTTTTGCTGACTTGGATGTTTTTGGATCCAAGATCTTTCCCCCTGGACCTTTAAATCTTGCTCCTTTCTTAACAACTGAGCCACCCAGGCGCCCCCAAATCTTGCTCCTTTCTTAAGTGGTACTGTTGAAGTTTGCCTCAGCTCTTCCAAACTCATGTAGCAGATATAAATCGCACTGTTTCAAAAGTCAGATATGAAGCCTCATAACTTTTATTTTACTGTAATTCAAATCAGCTCATGAATCTCATTTTCACAACTGGCAGAAAAACCTAAACCTGTCAATTTAATGTATTTCAGTCACGTCTAGTTTTAACTTTGGTCAGTGCAGATTGTGAATTTATCATGTCCTGCTTCTTATTGTATGTGTCTTCACAGCTGGTTCTATCAGCACTGTCTTGATCTCTTCTTGTGGGCTCTGGAGCACATAGTTGCTTTCCATGCACCATGTTGAGGTATACATGATATATGCAGGCTGCCTTGAAGTCTATCTTCCTGAACACCTCTTACTGCCATTGCTAGTCTGTTGCCAAGGTACATCCCTATGAGACTTGTACCTTTTAGAATACTACATTTTGGGAAGCTAGACAATGGTCTCTGGTATTATGGGTCCCACCCTCCAAAAAACAAAAACAAAAAAATCTCACTTAGTGGTTGATGACATAAAGTCCATGTTCTCAGTTTTGATTCCATAAATAAATTTTAGAATTCCAGGAATATTTTTATTAATCATACTTGGCTCTTATAAATCAAAATGCATTGGCTTTTAAATGATCATGTGTGCTGCAAGTTTCAAAATCCAATCAGCAGCTTAATTAACATATTTATTCTAAGACAGGTCCATCCTTCAAGCAAGGGCAAGACATATAGAAAGCTATCTCTGTTGCCAGATTAGTGGGAAAGAATAATGTATACAAGGAATAGAGGCAGTGGAAATTAAACATCTCAGAATATTAGATCAGGATATTATACATACACACACGCAGAAGCTCAACAAATAAATGTCCCTTAATTTATCAGTATCTACACTCCCTAGAAAACAGTGGAAAATTAAAAAAATATAATTATTATTGTTATATTAACAATAATATTATACACAACTTGAATTAATAATTATTTACTGAAGAAGAGGAAGAAAAAAATGACACATGGAAATGCATGTATATTTCCTTATGTGTTCCACTGAAACTCTTCTGTTTTTGTCAACTTTTATGAACAAGGAACATGAGAAGCATTGCTATAAATTGTGTTGGTTACTCTGCTCCTAGTATGATAAGTCCCATGTCAGAAGATATGTTGTCCATTTTCTTCACTGTTTTTATCCTTGGTGATTAGTATATGGTGATTAATATTAGAACCTCAGTATTTCCTGCATGAATGAATGCTAGAATTTAAATTGATGGCTAATAACCTGGATATTATTTTGTTCGGCATGCACAGTATTGAAAACAATAAGAGAATGTTTGCCAATATTTAAAAATTGGAGTATTTATGTAAAAATATAGGTTTTGAGACTTTCTTGAAAACACAGGGAATATGGCAATAGATCCATAGTCCCACAGGGAAACTGAATTGAGTAGCATATTTGCTTTCCAGTTCACCACAGTTCCTACTGATCCTTTGTCTTAAATAGCTCACTTTATTTATATTACCTGCCTGATTTCCATAGATATGTTTGTAATCCCTTCTTAAAGTTATTAATTCATTTCACACACATACATGTGCATGCACATACAAACACAGTCTGTTCCATTGATCTATATGTCACTTTATTTTGAGATATCTATCTACTGTTTGACAGAATGAAATGAATAGTCCATCAGGAAATATATATTTTATTCATTTTCTGACCTATAATTTTTCAAAATTTTAGGTATAAAACTGATTTCAGAAAAGTAAAAATAAGATTCCCATCTAAGGTTTTAAAAATCCACAAAAACATTCTTCATTATTTACCAATAGGACATTTTAATCATTTGATTCCTTCCCAAGTGGCTTAGTTTTCTGAAGTCTTCAAGAAAAACAGGATGTCTACTCATTACCCCAAATTTTCCTCAGAAGAGTCATTTTTCACCTGCCCCCAGTTTCTTCCAGCTCCTAAATCCATCAGTTTATTTGTTCAGCTTGTTCTGTAGAGGCATCTTATTTTGATACTTTATACTTTGATACTATATACTTTACTAAATTTTCTTGAAGTTTTCTGGATTCTACCTTCAGAACATTATGGTGGGTGGGGTAGATATAAGCTCACAAATTACTACTCCTCACAGACTTTTTGATGATACGTTTCTTCTTTTTTTAATGTTTTTATTTAAATTCCAGCTAGTTAACACAGTATAGTATTAGTTTCAGGTGTAGAATTTACTGATTCAATACTTACATACAATACCTGGTGCTCATCACAAGTGCCCTCCTTAATATCCATCACCTATTTAACCCTACCCCCCACCCCACCAGCCGCCCCTCTGGTAAACATCAATTTGTTTTCTATAGTGAAGAGTCTGTTTCTTGGTTTTCCTCTCTTCCCCACCCCTGCCCATGTTCATTTCTTTTGTTTCTTAAATTCCACATATAAGTGAAATCACCTGGCATTTGTCTTTCTCTGATTTATTTCTCTTATCATAATACTCTAGATGCATCCACATTGTTACAAATGGCAAGATTTCATTCTTTTTTATGGATGAATAATATTCCACTGTGTGTGTGCGTGTGTGTGTGTGTGTGTGTGTGTGTACGCCACATATTCTTTATCCATTCATCAGTCAATGGACATTTGGGTTCTTTCCATAATTTGGCTATTGTTGATAATGCTGCTATAAATATCAGGGTGCATGTATTGCTTCAAATTAGTATTTTTGTATTCTATGGGAAAATACCAATTAGTGCAAATGCTGGATTGTAGTGTAGTTCTATTTATAACTTTTTAGGGAGTCTCCATGCAGTTTTCTAGGGTGGCTGCACCAGTTTGCATTCCCAACCACAGTGCAAGAGAGTTTCTCTTTCTCTGCATCCTCACCAATATTTCTTGTTTCCTGTGTTGTTAATTTTAGCCATTCTAACACGTATGAATTGGTATCTCATTGTAGTTTTGACATGCATTTCCCTGATGGTAAGTGATGCTGAGAAACTTTTCATGTGTTTGTTGGAATCTGTATATCTTCTTTGGAAAAAATGTCTATTCATTTCTTCTGCCCATTTTTTAACTGAATTCTTTGTTTTTTGGGTGTTGAGTTTTATAAGTTCTTCATATATTTTGGATACTAACCCTTTATCAGATATGTCATTTGCAAATATCATCTCCCATTTCATAGATTGCTTTTTATTTTATTGTTTCATTTGCTATGCACCAGCTTTTTATTTTGATGAAGCTACAAAATTTATTTTGCTCTTGTTTCTCTTGCCTCAGGAGACATACCTAGTAAGAAGTTGTTATGGCGAATGTCAAAGATGTGTTCCCCTCTAGGATTTTAATGGTTTCTTGTCTCACATTAGGTCTTTCTTTTAAAAAAAATTTATTATGTTCAGTTAGCCAACATATAGTACATCTTTAGGTTTTTTTTTTATTATGTTATGTTAGTCACCATACAGTACATCATTCATTTTTGATGTAGTGTTCAAAGATTCATTAGTTGTGTATAACACCCAGTGCTTATTGAATTTAATTTTGTGTATGGTAAGAAAGTGGTCCATGTTTTACATGTTACTATCCAGTTTTTCTAACACTATTTGTTGAAGGACTATCTTTTTCCCATTAGATATTCTTTTCTACTTTGTTAATTGATTAATTGACCACATAGTTGTGAGTTCATTTCTGGAGTTTCTATTCTGTTCCACTGATCTATATGTCTGTTTTTTTGTGGCAGTACCATACTGTCTTGATCACTACAGCTTTGTAATATAACTTGAAGTCCAGAATTGTGATGCCTCCAGCTTTTCTCTTCTTTTTCAAGTTTGCTTTTGCTATCGGGGGTCTTTTGTGGTTCCTTATAAATTTGAGGATGGATTGTTCTAACTATGTGAAAAATTCTGTTGGTATTTTGATAGGGATTGCATTAAATATGTATGTTGCTTTTGATAATATAGACATTTTAACAATATTTGTTCTTCCAATCCATGAGTATGGAATGCTTTTCCATTTCTTTGTGTCATCTTCAATTTCTTTTATCAGTTTGGGTTTTTGTTTTGTTTTTGTTTGTTTGTTTGTTTACTTTTCAGAGTGCAGGTTTTTTACACCTCTGGTTAGGTTTATTCCTAGATATCTTATTGTTTTGATGCAATTGTAAATGGAATTGATTCTTTAATTTCTCTTTCTGCTGCTTCATTATTGATGTATAGAAATGCAACAGATTTCTGTACATTGCTTTTCTATCCTGTGACTTTACTGAATTCATGTATTGGTTCTAGCAATTTTTTGGTGGAGTCCTTCAGGTTTTCTACATAGATTATCCTGTAATTGCAAATAGTGAAAGTTTGACTTCTTCCTTGCTGATTTGGATGTCTTTTATTTCTTTTTGTTATCTGATTGCTGTGGCTTGCACTTCCAGTACTACATTAATAACTGGTGAGAGTAGACATCTCTGTCTTGTTCCTGACAATAGAAGTAAAACTCTCAGTTTTTCCCCATGAAGGTTGATATTAGCTGTGGGTTTTTTGTATATGGTCTTATTATGTTGAGGTATGTTCCCTCTAACCCTACTTGTTGAGTGTTTTTAACATGAATGGGTGTTATACTTTGTCAAATACTTATTCTGCATCTATTAAGAGGATCACATGGTTCTTGTCCTTTCTTTTATTAATGTAGTGTATCATGTTGATAGATTTGCAAATATTGAACCACCCTTGCAACCCAGGAATATCTCCCACTTGATCATGGTGAATGATTCTTTTAATGTACTGTTGGATTCAGTTTGCTACTATTTTGTTGAGAATTTTTGCATCCATGATCATCAAGGATATTGGCCTGTAGTTCTCTTTTTTAGCGGGATCTTTGTCTGGTTTTGCAATCAGGGTAATACTGGCCTCATAGAATGACTTTCAAAGCTTTCCTTCCATTTCTACTTTTTGTAATAGTTTGAGAAGAATAGACCTCAATGCTTCTCTAAATATTAGCTGGAGGCATCACAATTCCAATCTTCAAGCTATGCTACAAAAGTGTGATCATCAAGAGAGAATGGTACTGGCACAAAAATAGACACATAGATCAATGGAACAGAATAGAGAACCCAGAAATGGACCTTCAATTCTATGGTCAGCAATCTTCAACAAAGCAGGAAAGAATATCCAATGGAAAAAAGACAGTCTCTTCAACAAATGGTGCTGGGAAAATTGGACAGCCACATGCAGAAGAAAGAAACTGGACCACTTTCTTATACCATACAAAAAGATAAATTCAAAATAGATGAAAGACCTAAATATGAGACAGGAAAACATCAAAATCCTTGAGGAGCACACAGGTAACAACCTCTTTGACCTTGGCCACAGCAACTTCTTGCTAGACACTTGTCCAGAGGCAAGGGAACCAAAGGCATAAATGAACTACTGAGACTTCATCAAGACAAAAATCTTCTGCACAGAAAAGGAAACAATGAATAAAACTAAAAGGCAACCAATGGGATGGGAGAAGATATTTGCAAATAAGATATTGGATAAAGGGCTAGTATCCAAAATATATAAAGAACTTATCAAACTCAACACCCCCAAAACAGAAAATCCAGTTAAGAAATAGGCTGAAGACATTTCTCCAAGAAGACATACCAATGGCTAGCAAACATATGAAAAAATGCTCAACATCACTCATCATCAGGCTAATACAAATGAAAACCACCATGAGATACCACCTCACACCAGTCAGAATGGCTAAAATTAAAAATTCAGGAAACAACAGATGTCGGTGAGGATGTGGAGAAAGGGAA
>NW_027912743.1:0-1427 GCF_054177405.1 Leptonychotes weddellii
AAATCTTAAAAAAAAAAAAAAAGACTCTCAGGCAGCAACAGAAGACTGAAAGGAGCTCTGCGTGGCTGGTGCGCAGTGAGTGAGGGAGAGTGGAGTCAGTTGTTAAGGACAGAACCACAGTCTAGAGCATTGTAGGTCATGGTGAGGAGTATGGGGTTTATTCCGAGGGTCCTGGGAAGCCTTTGGAGGATTTTCATTAGAAGAGCTAGCTAACCTGATTCATGTTTTTAAAATATGATTCCCGCTCCCATATAGATAGTGCAATGCAAGGTGGCCAGAGCCAAAGTGAGAAATTAGTGAAGAAGCCACGGAGACGGGCCAGGTAAGCTAGGAAAGCTGTGACCCAGCCTAGGATGAGGGCAGAGCGACTAGGTGCATCCGGAGCAGGAAGCGGGGTCAGAGGCTGCTGAGAACCCAAGGAGAGAGGGCAAAGGTCCACACTCAGGGGTATGGTCTCAGGAGCCGGCCACTGCTCCAGCTGGTTATTTTATCCCACACCTTCCAAATGTGGAAGTGCTGAGAGAAGCTTCTGGCTGTTCTGAACATGGCTGGAGCTCAGGGGGGACTTCACTGAGGAGGGAACATCTTTAGCTGTGAGAGACTTTTTCTACACAATACCCGCAGTGTGGGTCCCTCCACAGGCGAAAAACGTTCAGGTAAGGCACCAGGTGGCAGCCCTGCAGCAAAGCTCCTGAACTCTAGGGTGGAGAATCCGGAAATCCAGGCCCCTCCTCTGAGACTTTAAGTCCCTCGAGGCGCTGTGAGCGTCCAGAGCGGGAAGAGCCCAGCTGGGGGAGGGTCCGGAGGAGGAGGAGCCCACTGGGGCAGGGAAGGAGAGGAAGAACCTCAGCCTGGTACTGGGCTAGCTGCCAAGCCCAGCAGTGGGCCGTGCTCACAGACAGATGCTTTCTCTGGCTGTGTTGGACAAGCCACCAGCCACACCAGCCAGGCCCACCCTGCCGGGTGCCACCCAAAAGCACGGGCAGAGACGCGGGCGGCAGCAGACCTTTGCCGCACTCCCCAGCCAGTGATCAGGAGTGCTGACCATTCTGTGGGTGCCAGGAGGGAGGCGCTGCTCATCCAGGCAAAGCCAATCCTTCGGACCAGGGCCAGAGCTCATCGGTAAGCAGGGTTCTCCTCAGAGGCCGAAGAGGGATCTTCTAGAAGCAGGCTCCTTGGAAAGAGGAAGATTCCCATGATCATGCTCATTTAACCCAGAACACCCCCATCCTCTTCAGAGACCAACTCTAACCCACAAGGGGTGAGGCGGTTTTTAAAGCCGCTCAGAAAAGCTGTCTTCATACTCCCGTCCCAAAGCCACGAAAATGTCTCGTCTCCCATTTACATAACCAAGGGAGACCCAATCACAGAGCAAGAGATGTGCCCAGAGGAGCCTGATGTTCATAAAACAGCCTGCAACTCCAGAA
>NW_027912744.1:0-231 GCF_054177405.1 Leptonychotes weddellii
CTTGGCCTGCTAATAATAGTGTCCCTTCATTTTCAAAGATGATATGGTCAGCCTAGTTTTTGAGGACCCCGATATAATTCTAGGACATCTAAGATTGAGAGTATTGTCACATTTGCTGGGAAAAATTTTGTTTGGGGTAGAAATATCTGTGAGTCTGAAGTTCAGAGGCAGTGACAGAGAGGCGGTAGCCCCTGGGATGTCAAGGCAGGAAGACGGGTTGGCCCTCCCCTC
>NW_027912745.1:0-231 GCF_054177405.1 Leptonychotes weddellii
GTTCCTCCACCATTGCAGGGGCTACTCCCGCAGGTGTCCTGGGTGTTTATTGTGGTCTTTCAGCCATTGCTATTAACATCTCCCAAAAATGCCGTGCACTTCCTCCTTGTAGTGCAAACAAAGGCCTCCCTCACATGGGCCAGCACTGTCCAACATCTGCCTATACTCCATGCTTGCTGGCTGCAAAGAGCACTACGAAGAACCTGCATATTCAAGCAGAGGAACTCTGCC
>NW_027912746.1:0-231 GCF_054177405.1 Leptonychotes weddellii
CAGAAATAAGGATGGTGTGTCCTCTGCTTGCATTTTGGTCTTTTTGACTGAGGTCACCTGGCTGACAGTTCTGGTCTCTTAGGAAAGCTTTTCTCCCACTACTTTAAAAATCACCAAAATAGATTTCAGTTAATGTCAAATTTGTTATTCTCTTTGAATTATCTTTCTTGTCAGTTTTATAATAGAAGTTTACTGATTTGGGTGTAATAGTCTAGGATGTTTTTGCAGGAA
>NW_027912747.1:0-231 GCF_054177405.1 Leptonychotes weddellii
ACCTTGCATGCATGCTATTAACCTTCCTTTTTAAAGAGAATATATTTCTATATGCAACACACCAAATTTTTCAACAGTGACTTTATATTATGTAATTTACGAAAATTCATTTTACAAAATAGGAATATTTTCTGCATTCCAAACCCCTTATACTTCTCTTACAGAATTTTATTTTTTTTAATTTTTTAAATTAAATTTAATTTTTTTAAAAGATTTTATTTATTTATTTGA
>NW_027912748.1:0-231 GCF_054177405.1 Leptonychotes weddellii
GGAGTGGGAGAGGGAGAAGCAGGCCTCCCGCTGAGCAGGGAGCCCGATGTGGGACTCGATCCCAGGACCCTGGGATCACGACCTGAGCTGAAGGCAGTCGCTTAACCAACTGAGCCACCCAGGCGCCCTAAAATATTTTTTATTAAACTGATTTGGAGGGAGGCTTTGTGGTGGTACGCATCATTTTTTAGATGAGGCAGCGTCCTATTACTTAAGGTAGTATTAAGAGGT
>NW_027912749.1:0-231 GCF_054177405.1 Leptonychotes weddellii
AGGGCTGGGAGAATATCCACCAAATACTAAATATGCTTAATAATGGCAACCACAATAACATCAAGTAGTCCCATGAGTGATGCAAAAGAAACTCACCCTCATACTTTGCACTACGAAGGAATACTGACAATAATGAGGACTCACGATTGTCCTTATTGCCGAATATTATTCTAGGTTTATTGCCCTTATCGCTTTGGTTTTGGGACATACTTTCGCCTATCAACAGGGACT
>NW_027912750.1:0-231 GCF_054177405.1 Leptonychotes weddellii
GGTGATATTTAGCCTTCCTCATCTATGAATGCTTTTTTTTTTTTTAAGATTTTATTTATTTGACAGAGAGAGAGAGTGCACCAGCAGAAGGATTGACAGGCAGAGGGAGAGGGAGAAGCAGGCTCCCTCCTGAGCAGGAGCCTGATGTGGTACTTGATCCCAGGAGGATCATGACCTGAGCCAAATGCAGACACTTAACGGACTGAGCCACCCTGGTGCCCCTCAAATGCT
>NW_027912751.1:0-231 GCF_054177405.1 Leptonychotes weddellii
TGGTTGGCTCATTCATTAAGCGTCTGCCTTCAGCTCAGGTCATGATCCCAGGGCCCTGGGATTGAGCCCCGCATCAGGCTCCCGGCTCCCCGCTCCGCGGGAAGCCTGCTTCTCCCTCTCCCACTCCCCCTGCTTGTGTTCCCTCTCTCACTGTGTCTCTCTCTGTCAAATAAATAAATAAAATCTTAAAAAAAAAAAAGAAAAAAAAAGAAGCCTCTGGACAAAGTGTAA
>NW_027912752.1:0-231 GCF_054177405.1 Leptonychotes weddellii
TGAAGAAATGAGGAAAAAACATCAAGAATTCTATTTGCCTCATGAAGTAGTCTCAATAGTTACAAAGGAATAAATGACAAATTCTCTGTTTTATTTGTGCTCTAAGTTTGTGAAACAAGGTACAGATTTTTAAAGGAAGAAATGAGAAAGTATATCCTTCATTTTCTTCAGGTATTTTGTTTCATAAAAAAGAAACCAAAAAGAAACATGACATTCTGAGTCTGGTTAGAT
>NW_027912753.1:0-231 GCF_054177405.1 Leptonychotes weddellii
GAGAGTCCCCACTACTGCACTGCTTAGCCCCTCTCTCCACTCTACCAAGGACCATGTGCACTGGTTTTTCTTCAACTACTTGAACAATCCATGAGACCTCAAGCCTCAAGACCTTCCTTCATGCTTTCTCTTGGCTTGGAACCCTTAGCCTAACTGGTTGTATGACTGATTCTTACTTATCTTTCACATCTCAGCTTGAATATCTGTTACTTGGGAAGACCCTCCCTGACC
>NW_027912754.1:0-1427 GCF_054177405.1 Leptonychotes weddellii
TTTTTCCTTGTCTTACTCATTGTAACCTTATTCAAAATTACGATTTTCTTCAAGTTGTTTCCACCTAGAGAGTCGTTTGCAGCTCAGGATCACACCTTGATTCCTTGGGTGAATCAAGGTTGAAGTGTTTAAAGGGAGGAAAATGCCCTGTAGATTTTACATACTTTCTCTTCTGGTGTTTCAAATATATTAGCCAAACTTTAACTATAAATGGCATCTAGGTATTATGAGTTTAATTAGAAACCTTTAATTTTGCAGTTTTATAAAAGACAACACTGCTCAGTGTTTGGTTTTACTAGTAACCATATTAACAATACATAATGAAATTTGTTTTAAGTAAATTACAACTTGTCTTCCTGGAGTCTATAGTCGTTTGAAAGATTTTTCTCTTCAGGGCGCCTGGGTGGCTCAGTCGGTTAAGCGGCTGCCTTTGGCTCAGGTCATGATCCCAGGGTCCTTGGATCGAGTCCCCCCATTGGACTTCTTGCTCAGCAGGGAGCCTGCTTCTCCCTCTGCTTGCTGCTCCCCCTGTTTGTGCTCTCTCTCTCTCAGACAAATAAATAAAATCTTAAAAAAAAGAAAGACTTTTTTCTTCAAAGCATATAAACCATAGTAATCTGAAGAGAGCATTCTACTTATTTCTATATTCATTCTAAATGGTTAACTGTTTAATCTACAGATAATTTCTATTGAAGACAATTACAAGGAATAACCTCATGCAGATTAATATATAAACTTCACATGGTGTAAAAAACCGTAAGACTTAAAAAAAAAAAAAACAAAGAAAGAAATAGAAAATGCCTTTTATCTAACTACTCCGGTGGTTAGTGATTCAATTGAAGGATAAGCCCAGGAATTGTTCAGAAGTAACAATGCCTTGACTTCTTCATTGTCAAAAAACATTAGGTTGAAAAATGCCTAACCTCAGGAACAGAGGTTTGAAAGGAAGATTCTGAAAGCCTTTCTCTGGTGAGGTAAACATCTTTACTAGGGTTACATATCACAGATAATGCACTGTCTTTGATGGAGTTTTGGAGTATAGGTGAGGTTTGGTGGAGTGAGGTCCAGAGCCCACGACCAAGAAAGAATTCTTGAGACCTCTTTGGTGCAAAAATGGTGGTTTACTAAAGCATGGGGACAGGACCTGTGGGCAGAGAGAGCTGCTGAACCGGGGTCTTGAGTGGTGATTTTATACTCAGGAGTTGGGGAAAGTAAGGAAAAGGGAGGTTTCAAAAGAACTTCCATATGCTAAAGATGACCGACCTCCTAGATACCTACAAGATACCAGAGGTCTTGCCATTGTCAAGTTAATGTTTTTTCCCCTCTAGCAAGGTATTAACATTAAGGTAGTGGGGGGATCCCTGGAAGAATGTCACACGTGTCCCACCCAGAGTGGGGGGTTGGGGGAGGTTGCAGGGTGTCAGCTT
>NW_027912755.1:0-231 GCF_054177405.1 Leptonychotes weddellii
CATTAGTTTTGTTGTAGTGTTCCATGATTCATTGTTTGCGTATAACACCCAGTGCTCCATTCAGTACATGCCCTCTTTAATACCCATCACCAGGCTAACCCATGCCCCCACCCTCCTCCCCTCTAGAACGCTGTTTGTTTCTCAGAGTCCATAATCTCTCATGGTTCGTCAAGACATAATTCAGTTTTATAGTCAAAATATTTGAAGGAAATATCAAGGGTATACATATGC
>NW_027912756.1:0-231 GCF_054177405.1 Leptonychotes weddellii
TGTACCCAGCACAACAGAAGGCCAGACCAGACTGCAGGGGATCTTCAGAGGCTTTGGTCCTCCAACCGCTTCTAATCTGAAAAAGGACCATGGAACGGAACACAGATTCTAGCTTCCCCAGTAGCTGCCTAAAGGGATCAGGTGGTGTTACTTCCTGTGAGCAAACTTTGACCACAGTAGCAGAAAATGGCATGGCACAGGTCACATCCCTCTCCCCTCCTTGCTCCAGGA
>NW_027912757.1:0-231 GCF_054177405.1 Leptonychotes weddellii
CTCAGATAGTTAAGCGTCTGCCTTCAGCTCGAGTCATGATCCCAGAGTCCTGGGATTGAGTCCCGCATCAGGCTCCCTGCTCCTTGGGAGCCTGCTTCTCCCTCTGCCTCTCTCTCTGTCTGTCATGAATAAATAAAATCTTTAAAAAAAAAAAAAGTGGCTCTTTAAAAGGTCCACCTCTATTTAAAAAAAAAAAAAAATGCAAATGATTTGTGTATATAGATTTCATAT
>NW_027912758.1:0-231 GCF_054177405.1 Leptonychotes weddellii
AGAGTCAGAGTGAAAGTTGTGCATTAACTGCGGTGATCGACCTAGGGTCCAGATGGCTGAGCTCCCAGGTAAATGGTCTTGTTCCTATAACAGCCTGACACTTGAACCCTTTTCTCTCCATCTTCCATGAAAATACTGTCTTTTGGCAAAACATTTCAGAGATGCCATTGTCTTTTATTTATTTATTTATTTTTTTAAATTTTTTTTTTATTCTTATGTTAATCCCCATAC
>NW_027912759.1:0-231 GCF_054177405.1 Leptonychotes weddellii
ATTCATCAGTTGCATAAATCACCCAGTGCTCATCTGTTTAATCCTTATCCTCAATGAAAGCATATTACTTGTATAATAAAAATGAATGAAGCATGTTGGCTTTTTCTTGCCCGTGCTGGTGGATGTGGTAACTTGCTACCTATCACTGTCACCACCAGCAGATGAAGAAAAAAATAAATAAAACCTCTAAGGCTTAGGAAACCAATTCCACTTGTGGACATCTGATGAGGG
>NW_027912760.1:0-231 GCF_054177405.1 Leptonychotes weddellii
GAAAGGGAAGCTGTGTTTTAATGCATATATAGAGATAAATAAAATGGACAAGTTTTATTTGTATCTCACACTTTTTTTGTATCTCACACATTTTTTCTAATCTCTTTAATTTGCAATCATTTTACTTCTGATCTTTCAAACATTGGACTTTGAAGTATAAAATGGCATATTTTCCCAAATAGTCATGTTGCTTAAAGTAACCGGTTCCTTAGATATATTGTTTGGTGCTTC
>NW_027912761.1:0-231 GCF_054177405.1 Leptonychotes weddellii
AAACAGTACCTTTTAAATATGCGTGGTTTATTGTATTGTCAATTATTCTTCAATAGAGCTATAAAAGGGTAAATAAAAAGAAGCAATAATCAGATAAAACAAAAGAGTTAATCCAAAAAAAAAAAAAGAAATGAGGTATAGATATTGGGAAAAAGCAAAATCATCTCTACATGCAGATTATATTATTATCTACTTAGAAGAGTCAAAGATTCCACTGAAGCTTTATAAATC
>NW_027912762.1:0-231 GCF_054177405.1 Leptonychotes weddellii
GAGAAGTTCTTTATAGATCTTGGATACCAGCTCTTTATCTGTAGTGTCATTTGCAAATATCTTCTCCCATTCTGTGGGTTGCTTCTTTGTTTTGTTGACTGTTTCCTTTGCTGTGCAGAAGCTTTTTATCTTGATGAAGTCCCAAGAGTTCATTTTTGCTTTTGTTTCACTAGCTTTTGGAGATGTATCTTGAAAGAAGTTGCTGTGGCCAATGTCAAAGAGGTTATTGCC
>NW_027912763.1:0-231 GCF_054177405.1 Leptonychotes weddellii
CCCCCCCCCCCCCCCCCCCCCCCCCCCCCCGGGGCTAGAGAGAACAGGATTTTGTTGAAGTTTTTATGGCTGTGCCTGTTTGTAGTTCTGGGTTGGGAGCTTGTGCAATACCTGTCCAGAACATGTGGAGGTAAGGAGGAAACAAACCCAGGGGACTCATCATGGTGTTGATCAAATCTAGGGGTCTCTAGGCAGTCTGTGCTCTTCTTTCTACCTGTCAGTCTTCTTATG
>NW_027912764.1:0-231 GCF_054177405.1 Leptonychotes weddellii
ACTTGGTCGCATGGCCACAACTAGCTTTTAAATCTAACATTTAAATACAGATCTTGGGCAAGTTCTAAATCTCTCTGCACTTTAGTTTACTTGACTGTAGAATGGAAGTCTCATAATTCCTACTCCTCAAGACCTTGAGAGGAACTAGTAAGTAATACACAGAGGGCTCAGAACATCTAAGTATTCGTTAAATGTTAGTTTAACTAACATATTAACTGGAAAATACTGTCT
>NW_027912765.1:0-1426 GCF_054177405.1 Leptonychotes weddellii
TTTTCCAATACATAATTTATTTTCAACAAAATTACCAATTTGATATTTATTTCCCACCTATGTTTTTTTTATTGCATCAAAAATATTTTTCATATAAGTACATAATTTTCAAAAACATAATTTTTATGGCTAGGAAAAAAACACCATTTAAATGTTCATAAATTATTGAACCCCTGACCTAGCTGAATATTTTAAGTAAGTGATAGTTCTCACAATCTTTATAATACTGCAATAGACATCTTTGGGCAAAATACTGTGGTTTTGTTTTCAAATTTAGGATTAATTCATTAAGGGAGAATTCTAGAAGTGGAATTTCAGTTATTGTTAAGAGTGAATTTGGGCACGTTCTGATAAATAGAAGGCTATCACATTAATTAAATATATCTTGAGATTCTACCACCTACTTCAGGATCCTCAGAGAATCAGCATAAAATTCAACATTAACCATAGACACTTGGAGTTGGAAGGGGCATTCAAGATCATTGGTTAGGTGGTTGTTGTTGTTGTTGTTGTGTGTGTGTGGTTTGTTTTTATCTATAAATACAGGTAGACAGATGCCTGTGTGCACAGAGACACAAAGGGGGACAGAGAGAGAGAAAAGGAAAGAGACACAGAGGAAGACCTAGAAAGCTTGAGTGACTCATTCAAAGTCAAGAGCAACTTAATGGCAGACTTGGATGAAAACTAAATACTGTTCTTTCTGTTCCTGTGATGTTTCCACTGTATTACAAGACCATGTTAAACAGTTCACTTTGAGGGGCCCCTGGGTGGCTCAGTCAGTTAAGCATCTGCCTTCGGCTCAGGTCATGATCCCAGGGTCCTGGGATCGAGTCCTGCATCCAGCTCCCTGCTCAGCAGGGAGTCTGTTTCTCCCTCTCCATCTGCCTCTCCCCCAGCTCATGCTCTCTCTCTCAAATAAATAAATAAAATCTTAGAAAAAGAAGTTCACTTTGAATCACATACAAAGAGCTGTATTTACTGAAATATAAGAACACCAATTAAAGTTTCACAGACCTAAAAAAAGAAATTAAAGATGCAAATTATTTAAGAAAACCTGTGTTTGATTCAGAAGCTGGAAACCAAATTCTTCAAAAACTGGTTGAAATGTATGCTGTGCTCAAATGTATTAGCTTTCATTATCATAAAAGCCATGACAATTTAGAACAGATGTAGTGAAAAGAAGGGCCATATGCACCCCAATGTTCATAGCAGCAATGTCCGCAATAACCAAACTGTGGAAAGAGCCGAGATGCCCTTCAACAGATGAATGGATAAAGAAGATGTGGTCCATATATACAATGGAATATTACTCAGCCATCAGAAAGGATGAATACCAACTTTTACATCAACATGGATGGGACTGGAGGACATTATGCTAAGTGAAATAAGTCAAGCAGAGAAAGTCAATTATCATATGGTTTCACTT
>NW_027912766.1:0-231 GCF_054177405.1 Leptonychotes weddellii
ATATAATGTATTATTTGTTTCAGAGGTACAGGTCTGTGATTCATCAGTCTTATACAATACACGGCGCTCACCACAACACATACCCTCCCCAGTGTCCATCACCCAGCCACGCCATCCCTCCCACCCCCCTCCACTCCAGCAACTCTTAGTTTGTTTCCTGAGATTAAGAGTCTCTTATGGTTTTCTCCCTCTCTGGTTTCATCTTGTTTCATTTTTCCCTCCCTTCCCCTA
>NW_027912767.1:0-231 GCF_054177405.1 Leptonychotes weddellii
AGGACTCCAACATGTCTATTTGGGGGTAGACGCAGTCCAACGCATTAGACCAACAAAACTTCCAACAAAGCTTCTGATCTTCCTATTAATGCCTTACTTTTAAATCTGTGGAGACAAAAAGACTGAGAAAATAACCAAGGAAATGGATATGAAGGATGAAGAATATTAAGAAACAAATTTTCAGACAGATATGACAAGACGGCAGCAAATAAGAACAGGTGTTCTGATTGA
>NW_027912768.1:0-231 GCF_054177405.1 Leptonychotes weddellii
ATATATAGAAAACCCTAAAGATTCTATAAAAAAAAAACCAAAACATTAGAACCAATAAATTAATTTAGTAAAGTTGCAGGATACAAAAATCAACTTACAGGAATGTGTTGTATTTCTATACTGTACTAATGAAATAGCAGAAAGGGAAATTAAGAAAACAATCCCATTTACAATTACATCAAAAAGAATAAAATACCTCAGAATAAATTTAACCAAAGCTTTAAATATGTG
>NW_027912769.1:0-231 GCF_054177405.1 Leptonychotes weddellii
ACTGTCGGGCGCCTGGGTGGCTCAGTTGGTTAAGCGACTGCCTTCGGCTCAGGTCATGATCCTGGAGTCCCAGGATCGAGTCCCGCATCGGGCTCCCTGCTCGGCAGGGAGTCTGCTTCTCCCTCTGACCCTCCCCCCTCTCATGCTCTCTCTATCTCATTCTCTCTCAAATGAATAAATAAAATCTTTAAAAAAAAAAGAACAGGCGGCACTGTCCACATCCACTGGAAG
>NW_027912770.1:0-231 GCF_054177405.1 Leptonychotes weddellii
CCTTTGCAGTAAATCAACTGACCAAAAATGTGATGGTTATTTCTGAACAGTCAGTTCTGTTTCCATTAAGCTATATGTTTATCCCTATGCCAGTTCCATACTATCTTTTTTTTTTATTCTTATGTTAATCCCCATACATTACATCATTAGTTTTAGATGAAGTGTTCCATGATTCATTGTTTGTGCATAACACCCAGTGTTCCATGCAGAATGTGCCCTCCTCAATACCCA
>NW_027912771.1:0-231 GCF_054177405.1 Leptonychotes weddellii
GGTGAGGGGGCCAAGGCCATTCATGACCGCCCGGTGCCCAGGGGTCACCACCCAAACTGATCTACACACGTGACAGCCTCCAACCCCCCACCCAAGGACCTGCCCCTCCGCTCCCCCCGTTCTTGTTCCCTGCCCTTGTCTGTCCCACTAGCCTGTTAGCTGAGGCCCCTGGGTGGAGGCCTTTGGCATTTCCACCCTGCGGGGGAGGGGTATCTGCTGTCCGGATGTGGA
>NW_027912772.1:0-231 GCF_054177405.1 Leptonychotes weddellii
TGTTCTATAGTCATTTAAAGAATTAGTGTGCGATTGCAATCATAATCTAAACTTAGTAAATATAAAATAAAATAAATTACATTATTTTAATAATTTCATCTCACTTTTTCAGTTAAAAATAAAACCTATTTTTAATCTTTTTAATACTAACTCATCAGATTAACCCATGCTCTCCAATTCTTCTAACTCCTGGTAGATCTCTTTCTGCTTTCTGCACGCTAATCATGGGAA
>NW_027912773.1:0-231 GCF_054177405.1 Leptonychotes weddellii
CTCGGAGTATCCAGGACCTGCCCCCGGAGTCAGGGCCTCCAGAGCCTGAGAAAGGCACTCTGCTTCCCTCCCTTGGCCTTTCACGAAAATCAGAAACGTTTCATTTTAGAAATTAATATTCATTAAAAATTCAATAATCGGATTTATGGTTGCATTTGAGGAGAACTTAAGGGAATAAATAACCCAAAGTCTTTACATGCGTCGTCCTTAAGCAGAAATATGTCCAGCTTG
>NW_027912774.1:0-231 GCF_054177405.1 Leptonychotes weddellii
GAAAGGGAAGCTGTGTTTTAATGCATATATATAGATAAATAAAATGGACAAGTTTTATTTGTATCTCACACTTTTTTTGTATCTCACACATTTTTTCTAATCTCTTTAATTTGCAATCATTTTACTTCTGATCTTTCAAACATTGGACTTTGAAGTATAAAATGGCATATTTTCCCAAATAGTCATGTTGCTTAAAGTAACCGGTTCCTTAGATATATTGTTTGGTGCTTC
>NW_027912775.1:0-1426 GCF_054177405.1 Leptonychotes weddellii
TCTTGTAAGATAGGAATTTAGTGCCATTGTATTGCCTGCAAGGTGACTGTTACTGTATATTGTCTGAGTTCCTTTCTGGTCTATGTTGCTTTTAGGCTATCTCTTTGCTTAGAAGACCCCTTTCAAAATTCTTGTAAGCCTGGTTTGTGTTTGCAAATTGCTTTAGTTTTTGTTTGTCCTGGAAGCTTTTTATCTCTCCTTCTATTTTCAATAACAACTTAGCTGGATATAGTATTCTTGGCTGCCTATTTTTCTCATTTAGTTATCTGATGATATCATGCCAGTGGTTTCTGGCCTGCCAGGTCTCTGTGGTAGGTCTGTTGCCAATCTAATGTTTCTACCATTGTATGTTACAGACCTCTTGTCCTGAGCTGCTTTCAGGATTTTCTCTTTGTCTCTGAGACTCGTAAGTTTTACTATTAGATGTCGAGGTGTTGACCTATTTCTATTGATTTTGAGAGGGGTTCTCTGTGCCTCCTGGATTTTGATGCCTGTTTCCTTCCCCAAATTAGGGAAGTTCTCTGCTATAATTTGCTCCAATATAACTTCTACCCCTCTCTCTCTTTCTTCTTCTTCTGGGATCCCAATTATTCTAATGTTGTTTTGTCTCATGGTATCGCTTATCTCTTGAATTCTGTCCTCATGATCCAGTGGTTGTTTATCTCTCTTTTTCTCATCATCTTTACTTTCCATCATTTGGTCTTCTATATCATTAATTCTCTCTTCTGCCTCATTTATCCTAGCAGTTAGTGCTCCCATTTTTTATTGCACCTCATTAATAGCCTTTTTGATTTTTACTTGGTTAGATTTGAGTTCTTTTATTTCTCCAGAAAGCGTTTCTCTGATAAGTTCCATGCTTTTTTCAAGCCCAGCTAGTATCTTTAAAATCATCTGGGTCTGACATCATACTAATGTCCATATTGATTAGGTCCCTGGCAGTGGGTACTGCCTCTTGTTCTTTTTGTTGAGGTGATTTTTTCCATCTTGTCATTTTGTCCAGAGGAGAATAGATGAATGAGAGAACAAAATGCTAACAGGGTAACAATGTCCCCAGAAAAATATACTCTAAACAAATCAGAAAAGACCCGAAACCAGGGGAAAAGAAAGGGAAAGAAAGAAAAAAGAAAAAGATAAAAACAAACAAACAAACAAAAAAAAACAGATTATGATCAGATATGATCAGGCCAGTGCATAGATCAATGCCACACACTAGATTTTGGGTGTATTTTGGTCTGTTAGAAGAAAGTGCCTCCCAAAATTTTAAAGAAAGAAAAATTTATACATGTACAAAAATAAGGGTAAATATGATGAAGGGATGGGATATGACTGTAAAGATGAAAATTATAAAAGATTTTATAAAAGGAATTGATAAGAAGTTGGTTGAAAAAAGAAAGAAGAGGATTTAAAAAGAAAAAAAGAAAAAAAA
>NW_027912776.1:0-231 GCF_054177405.1 Leptonychotes weddellii
GAAAGGGAAGCTGTGTTTTAATGCATATATAGAGATAAATAAAATGGACAAGTTTTATTTGTATCTCACACTTTTTTTGTATCTCACACATTTTTTCTAATCTCTTTAATTTGCAATCATTTTACTTCTGATCTTTCAAACATTGGACTTTGAAGTATAAAATGGCATATTTTCCCAAATAGTCATGTTGCTTAAAGTACCCGGTTCCTTAGATATATTGTTTGGTGCTTC
>NW_027912777.1:0-231 GCF_054177405.1 Leptonychotes weddellii
GCTGAGTGCAGGGCTGGCGGCCTTCAGACATATCACGATGCACCTCAGCACGCGCCTACCTCATCTCTTGTCCAGTGTGAACGCCACCTTCTCTTTACCCAGGCTTCAGGACACCATCTTGAGAGCCCTCATCACCCCTGTCCTATTTTGCAGCTATGGTCCCCGGTCTATGCCTGCAGGAGGGGGCCACCCTCTATGGGAACCTGGGCTCCAGGCAAGGTTGCAAACAGG
>NW_027912778.1:0-231 GCF_054177405.1 Leptonychotes weddellii
ATTTATCATATGACATGCCCTTCTAAATAAATACTACAATACCCTGAAGAACAGTGTTTTTGCCTTGTCTTGTCAGTGGACATACATTAGTCATTCAGATCATGGCCATGTGATTCAGAAGGGACTCATATTTTGTCATACTTTTGTATTAACACCTGAACTACCTAATGATTTTTTATTTTCTAATTATTATTTTTCCCTCTACAAAAGTAATACATGCTTATTAAAGAA
>NW_027912779.1:0-231 GCF_054177405.1 Leptonychotes weddellii
ACCTCAGTCCGGTCTGGGTAATGCGGCGTCGCGCCCTTCCCGGGCCTGAGGACAGAAGCCAAGGCTTCGGATCTGACCAGTTCATAGCTGTCTGGTCCCTTTGGGGGGCTGCAACAGAATCCCATGGATGGGCTGGCGGACCAGCACCAGAGATTTGTTTCTCCTGGTCCTGGAGGCTGGAAGGCTGAGATGGAGGTGCCGGCGTGGGCGGGTGCCGGGGAGGTCTCTTCC
>NW_027912780.1:0-231 GCF_054177405.1 Leptonychotes weddellii
AAAAGCTTCACTTACACTACACATTTTTCAGGATGTTCAGAGTTGTATAAATATGCTCTATGGAGGATTTCTGTTAACTTGAAAAATACAGATTTTTTTTTTAAAGATTTTATTTATTTATTTGAGAGAGAATGAGAGAGAGCACATGAGAGAGGGGAGGGTCAGAGGGAGAAGCAGACTCCCTGCTGAGCAGGAAGCCTGATGCGGGACTCGATCCAGGGACTCCAGGAT
>NW_027912781.1:0-231 GCF_054177405.1 Leptonychotes weddellii
GATTTTGCCAGGTGTGTCTGTAAGGACGGGCGGGGCTGGGCAAGGGTCTGTCACTTGCCGGGTACAGAGGTGGCTTCTGGGAGCTCTGTCTAGATGGGTCTCCGCCGCTGCTGCCCTCAAAATAGCAGAGGGAATTTCAAGGAAGACTCTCTTGGGTCCAGAGCAGCTTGGCATTTTTATTAGATCAAAATCACATCCAGCAGAGAACTGCTCAAGTCTGCTTCCTTTATT
>NW_027912782.1:0-231 GCF_054177405.1 Leptonychotes weddellii
ACCTATAAATACAGAGAATAAACTGATGGTTGCTAGAGGGGTAGGGGGTGGAGGATACATAAAATCGATGAAGGGGAGTGGGAGATATAGGTTTCCAGTTATAGAATGAGTAAACCAAGGAAATAAAAAAGAAAAAAGAAAATGACTATAAAATACAGTCAATGGTATTGTAATAGCATTGCACGGTGACAGATGGTAGCTATTTTACTGGTGAGCTACTGGTGGTGAGCA
>NW_027912783.1:0-231 GCF_054177405.1 Leptonychotes weddellii
GATAACCCAGTCACAACTCTTTCTTACCTCAATCTGTGTCATTTGGTTTTCTTCCTCTGGCCTTATTTAATGTCACTTTCTATAGTCATTTGGGATTATAATTCAGGGAAGCTGTCTCTCAGCTCAGCTTGGGTTCCGCTCTCAAGGAATGGCTCAACAGCAGTGTTTAGCCAACAGGACTCACTCTGAGAAGCGCTTACGTGTCTCACCCTACTCTTGACCCCCTAACCA
>NW_027912784.1:0-231 GCF_054177405.1 Leptonychotes weddellii
GAAAGGGAAGCTGTGTTTTAATGCATATATATAGATAAATAAAATGGACAAGTTTTATTTGTATCTCACACTTTTTTTGTATCTCACACATTTTTTCTAATCTCTTTAATTTGCAATCATTTTACTTCTGATCTTTCAAACATTGGACTTTGAAGTATAAAATGGCATATTTTCCCAAATAGTCATGTTGCTTAAAGTACCCGGTTCCTTAGATATATTGTTTGGTGCTTC
>NW_027912785.1:0-1426 GCF_054177405.1 Leptonychotes weddellii
TGAGTTTGGAAGTTTTCCTTCTGTTTCTATTTTTTGAAACTGCTTCAGTAGAATAGGTACTATTTCTTCTTTGAATGTTTGGTAGAATTCCCCAGGGAATCCATCAGGCCCTGGACTCTTGTTTTTTGGTAGGTTTTTGATCACTGCTTCAATCTCGTTATAGGTTATTGGCCTATTCAGGTTGTCGATTTCTTCCTGTTTCAGTCTTGGCAGCTTATAGGTTTCCAGGAAGGCCTCCATTTCATCCAGATTGCTCAGTTTATTGGCATATAGTTCTTGATAAGAATTTCTAATAATTGTTTCTATTTCCTTGATGTTAGTCGTGATCTCTCCCCTTTCATCATAATTTTATTAATTTGGGTCCTTTCTCTTTTCTTTTGGATAAGTCTGGCCAGTTGTTTATCGATCTTATTAATTCTTTCAAATAATCTCAATCTTTTGGTATCAGTTGAGACCTGATTTGTGACCCAGTATATGGTCTATTCTGGAGAAAGTTCCATGTGCGCTTGAGAAGAATGAGTATTCTGTTGTTTTAGGGTGGAATGTTCTGTAAATAGCTATGAGGTCCATCTGGTCAAATATATCATTCAAAGCTCTTTTTCCTTGTTGATTTTCTGCTTAGATGATCTGTCCATTGCTGAGAGTGGAGTATTGAGGTCTCCTACAATTAACGTATTGTTATCGATATGACTATTTTGGTTAACAGTTGGCTTATGTAGAGGGCTGCTCCCATGTTGGGGGCATAGGTATTTACAATTGTTAGATCTTCTTGTTGGATAGACCCTTTAGGAATGATATAGTGTCCTTCTGTGTCTCTCATTACAGACTTTAATTTAAAATGTAATTTGTCTGATAGAAGAATTGCTACCCTCTTTCTTTTGAGGTCCGCTGGCATGGAAGATGGATCTCCATCCCTTCACTTTCAGTCTAGATGTATCTTTAGGTTCAAAATGAGTCTCTTGTAGACAGCGTATGGATGGGTCCTGTCTTTTTATCCAGTCTGCAACCCTGTGCTGTTTTATGGGAACATTTAGGCCATTCACGTTGAGAGTGATTATTGAACGATATGAAATAATTGTCATCATGTTGCCTGTGAAGATGTTGTTTTTATAGATTGTCCCTGTAAATTTCTGTTCTATATCACTCTTGGGGTCTTTCTCCTTTTATAAAGGGGTCTCCCTGGGGTCTTTCTCCTTAATATTTCTTGCAGGGCCGGCTCAGTGGTCACATATTCTTTCAGTTTCTGCCCGTCATGGAAGCTCTGCATCTCTCCATCCATTCTAAATGAAAGCCTTGCCGGATAAAGTATTCTTGGCTGCATGTTCTTCTCATTTAGTACCTGAATATGTCTTGCCAGGCCTTTCTGGCTTGCCAGGTCTCTGTGGATAGGTCTGACGTTATTCTGATGTTCCTCCCTCTGGACATA
>NW_027912786.1:0-231 GCF_054177405.1 Leptonychotes weddellii
CTCTGTTTGACTTATTTCACTCAACATAATACCCTCCAGTTCCATCCACGTCATTGCAAATGGCAAGATCTCATTCCTTTTGATGGCTGCATAATATTCCATTGTATATATATACCACATCTTCTTTATCCATTCATACAGATCAAGGCTCTTATTGATCCTGTGCCCATGCAAGCGTGATACATATAGTGATGGAGAGCGGGTGTCAGGGCCACGCTGCCTGGGTTCAAG
>NW_027912787.1:0-231 GCF_054177405.1 Leptonychotes weddellii
CAGAGTAAGATGGGAACTGTACGTGACAAGAAATGACAGGGGCCATGGCTACGGATGGGTTAGAGGTCATTACGATGCAATTGACAAGGAAATGTGTTATTCCCATGACACGGAACACAAACATCTATCAAACACAAATACGGAAAGTTACATAGTTGTAAGCACATGTAGGATTTTTTAAAATATTAAAAATATCTTTTTAATGCATCAAAGTCCAGATAAACATAAGAA
>NW_027912788.1:0-231 GCF_054177405.1 Leptonychotes weddellii
ATGTATGCTGATTAACATAACATAATAAAATAAAAAAAAAGAAAAAGGGACATCCATCTTGAACAGTTATTTCATAAAGAGAAAGGAGAAATGGCCAATTTATACACCATAAATGCTGAACCTCTTTGGCATCTTAATTTGTATTGTCTTAGTTACTAATAAAATGCTGTTTTATGCCCATTAGATTACCAAAAATTGCGAAGCCTGGAAATAAAAGTACCGGCAAGGACA
>NW_027912789.1:0-231 GCF_054177405.1 Leptonychotes weddellii
CTCGGAGTATCCAGGACCTGCCCCCGGAGTCAGGGCCTCCAGAGCCTGAGAAAGGCACTCTGCTTCCCTCCCTTGGCCTTTCACGAAAATCAGAAACGTTTCATTTTAGAAATTAATATTCATTAAAAATTCAATAATCGGATTTATGGTTGCATTTGAGGAGAACTTAAGGGAATAAATAACCCAAAGTCTTTACATGAGTCGTCCTTAAGCAGAAATATGTCCAGCTTG
>NW_027912791.1:0-231 GCF_054177405.1 Leptonychotes weddellii
TGCAAATATCCAGACCCCATCATCAGAATTTTGGATTTTCTCTGGCTTAGATGAGTGGAAACAGTATGTAGTAATTTCATGAGCCAGTGACGGCTCACGGTTGATTCTTAGGCCTCCCTTTCCCTCTGTGGTGATGACAGATTCCAGAATGACAGAGGCCCCTTCAGCTGAATCCATTCATTGTACTAGCTAATTTTTAAAGACACCCCTGGCTTCCTTCAATGTAGATGT
>NW_027912792.1:0-231 GCF_054177405.1 Leptonychotes weddellii
CCCCCCCTTCTTTTTTTAATTAGAGGTTTTTATTTTGTTTTTCCTTTATATCATGAATAGGTGTTGAATTTTATTAAATGTTTCTTTCCCCCTTCTATTGAAATAAATATATGATCCTTCTTCTTTACTTTGTTAACAGGGTAAATTTTATTAATAGATAATTTAACTTTAAACTCAGTATTCCCTACTTGGTTGTGCTCTATTACCTTTTTATAGGCATTGTTGGCTTCA
>NW_027912793.1:0-231 GCF_054177405.1 Leptonychotes weddellii
CACTCTTGTGGACATTGGGAATAATAGCAATAAAAAAAAAATAGACATAATAGCTGCCCTCTAGATTGAAGTGTAGACTTTAATCCAGTGAGGGGCAAGGGATAATTAGAAATAAATAAATAAATGTGTGTATGTCAAATTAAAAGTTCCAGGAAGAAAAATAAATGACATGAAACATTTAGGAGGTATGGCAGGTATCGTTGAAAAGAAGAGTGTCAGGCCAGGCCTCTA
>NW_027912794.1:0-231 GCF_054177405.1 Leptonychotes weddellii
CCCTGCTCAGAGAGGAGTCTGCTTCTTCCTCCCCTTCTGCCCCCCCGCCCTCGCTTGTGTGCGTTTGTGCACGCGTGCTCTCTCTCTCTCAAATAAATAAATAAAATCTTACAAAAAAAATCAGCATTTTATCAGTACTCCTGTTCTTGTGCAAAAGTAAATTATGGTTTTAAATATTTAGATAAACACTGAAGTCAAAATGTTCTTTTAAGTTACTGTGCACTGTATAGT
>NW_027912795.1:0-231 GCF_054177405.1 Leptonychotes weddellii
TATATATATATATACCACCTCTTCTTTATCCGTTCATCCATTTACTTTTTTAGAACACTTTTAGACTTACAGAATTTGAAAAAGAGTTCACACATAGACTAAATGCAGGTTCCCCATTATTAACATCTTATAAGATACATTTATTATAATTGTTGATCACTATTTTCAACTAAAGTCCATACTCCACTCAAATTTCTGTTCCAAGATACCACATTACATTAAGTTCTCATG
>NW_027912796.1:0-1426 GCF_054177405.1 Leptonychotes weddellii
AAGATTTTATTTATTTATTTGAGAGAGAGAGAATGAGAGACAGAGAGCATGAGAGGGAGGAGGGTCAGAGGGAGAAGCAGACTCCCCGCCGAGCAGGGAGCCCGATGCGGGACTCGATCCCGGGACTCCAGGATCATGACCTGAGCCGAAGGCAGTCGCTTAACCAACTGAGCCACCCAGGCGCCCCTTAATGACTTTTAAACAAGGGGTCCCCCATTTTCATTTTTCACCAGACCCCACAAATTATGTAGCTGGTCTTTCATGTGCTTAAGTAGCATCCACACTTATAGGGCATGAGGAGGCCAGTGTGAGCATTTGTATGGATGTCATGGAGGAGCAATGAGAGCCTAGGGTGACGGAGTAAGGTGGGTATAGGAAGAATGAAGGCCAGCCTGGGAGCCAGTGTGTTTCATGAATGAGACTTGCTTGAGTGGCACAGTGGTTTTAATAAATAGAATTTTGAATTCTGTTGGGAAAAGACCTAAGCTAATCAGGTTATTGAAAGCTCTTAAGCTCTTCTTGGTAGAAGTAGTCACTGAAGAGGTTGACATGGGTGAGGAGGGATAGCTTCTCCCAAACCTTCATACTTGTTTTACTACCAAGTGTTAACAAGAGAGCAAACCTCAGAAAAAATTCAACCACACATACTGACATGAACTGAACAACCATTCATTAAAAGGCAGGCCCAAAACAAGTGACAAACTTTTCCTATAAGTTTGATGAAAACCCTGGGCTTATCTTTTTTGGGGCTCAGTCCATCACTTACCATCAAGGATTTATCCAAGATTGGCATGAAATATTGCAGGGCAGGATTCTTTCGCCTTATAGCTGGCATTGGGTGACTGATGGTCAAACACAGGGCAACTTGGGGATAAAGTCTTTGATGTTATCCTAAGGACAAAGGATACAGGCCTCTCTGGGTACTTGCATCCTGTTTACACAAAAATGGACAGTGTCTACAATATTTTGGCTAATTCACATATCTTGAATACCTCTATCTTTACCAATGAGAGCCCGTTTCTAACGTCTATCCTGTTTCAACAGGCCACTATTTTCTCCAATCCAAACTTCTTCCTGACATTCAGAATGATCACTAGAGAAGATAAAAGCATTAGTTGAAATGTGAGACAGGAGCATTTATGGCAGCTGCTTCTAGAATCAGGTAGGTCAGGCTGTCAACCCAGGACTGTGGGTCACCCCAGGACTGTAGTTCTGATGTTTGAATGGTTAGTTAGCTTGAGCTAACACACATAACATCATACTACCTCTTCTGAAGTGTCTTTTTTTATCCTTTTTAAAAATGATTTTATTTGGGGGGGCGGAGCAAGATGGCGGAGGAGTAGGAGACCTGGATTTCGTCTCCTCTCAGGAATTCAGCTGGATAGGGATCAAACCATTCTGAACACCTACAAACTCAACAGGAGAT
>NW_027912797.1:0-231 GCF_054177405.1 Leptonychotes weddellii
TCCTTTCTTCGATCTCCTGTTGAGTTTGTAGGTGTTCAGAATGGTTTGATCCCTATCCAGCTGAATTCCTGAGAGGAGACGAAATCCAGGTCTCCTACTCCTCCGCCATCTTGCTCTGCCCCTAAAATGATCTTCTTCAAAACAAAATATATAGGCAGAATCAAAACTAAAATGAAATTCCTAAGAGAATTTTGCTATTTTATATTAATCCATACATGGGAAGACAGCATC
>NW_027912798.1:0-231 GCF_054177405.1 Leptonychotes weddellii
CCTTCAGAATTATAGTTAAGAAATCATTCCAATACATGCCCTTGTTAATACCCATCACCACCGGGTGTTACACGCACCCAGTGGCTAACCACTGCGTGTTATATGCCAACAATGAATCATGGAACACAACATCAAAAACTAATGATGTACTGTATGGTTACTAACATGACATAATAAAATAAAAAGAAAAAATAATAAAAGAAATAAAAATAGAAGCATGGTATAAAAAAA
>NW_027912799.1:0-231 GCF_054177405.1 Leptonychotes weddellii
CTCTCTCTGTCAAATAAATAAATAAAATCTTTAAAAAAAAATTAAAAAAAATAAATTTCAATTTAATGACAAATTTTAATGAAATGGGGAAAAATATTTGAAGTTGTCTCTACCACACAGATGTATGTTAACTTGGCAACTAGAAGATACTGGTTGGAAATTTTAGACTTGAAATTGTATTTTTCTTTTTTTTTTTTTTAAAGATTTTATTTATTTATTTGACAGAGAGAG
>NW_027912800.1:0-231 GCF_054177405.1 Leptonychotes weddellii
TGTACTCCCAAGAGTGGGAGAGAAACCCTATGAAGATTCAAGGCCCTCCACATCCCTGAAGTTTCTAGAGGGCCACTGGTCTGGAGCATGCCAGGTCATCCCTCTAAGGTAAAGGACAGATTATTCCTTATCATATTTAACACAGTTAATGGTAACACCACTAATGCCTGGTCATCCTTTTATTCTAGAGGCAACATGTCTACATTTAGGAGACCATTTCCAGTGATTGAC
>NW_027912801.1:0-231 GCF_054177405.1 Leptonychotes weddellii
GTGTGTCCTTGGCCACGCTGCGTTCCCACTCTGGCCCTCGAGTTTTCTCGGGCAAAATGGGGCCACATTCCAGCCATGGGGCTTTTGTAAAGAGTTGATGAGGTAACTTGTATAAAATGTGTAGTTCATATGAAGCTCTCAGTAAGTGTGGGGTCTCTTTATGGTTTTTATTCTTTTAAGAAAAAACCCTGGCTCATGCACTTTGGAACCAGAACACCCAGATTTGAATCC
>NW_027912802.1:0-231 GCF_054177405.1 Leptonychotes weddellii
CACTGCTTTGGGGTGAAATCTCTGTTATGGACGGGAGGCTCCTCAGAAAGTTCATCTCTTTAATTAGCTTTCTCATTTGGAGGCAGAAAGCACAGCCTGGGGCCTCGGATAAGCTACAGGTGACACTCTGGCTTGAAAATATGCATCTAGAGGGGGCCTGGCTGGCTCAGTCCCTGGAGCACTGACTCTTGAGCTCAGGGTTATCAGTTTGAGCCCCACGCTGGGTGTTGA
>NW_027912803.1:0-231 GCF_054177405.1 Leptonychotes weddellii
CTTTGAAAGAGCATGGGCTGGATCCAGTGCTGCCCACTTGGTCTCTCTATCATGTCCTCTTGGGCAGGGCACAAACTCCATTCTGTGTGCAGAGACCCTCCAAACCTCATACCCCATCCATGCGGAGCTAACATGGTGATCACATTAGTAGTGGAAAACTGCAAATCATAAAAACATTCACATATTCATCAGGGATATCAGTCTGAAATTCTCCTTTTTGATGGGGTCTTT
>NW_027912804.1:0-231 GCF_054177405.1 Leptonychotes weddellii
TCCCTGGCGAACCCGCAAGAGGACGTTCCTTAGACACAAACAGGCAGGCTGGCCCTTCCCCGCACACGGCCCGGGGGCCTTCTCCTGGGGACAGTGTCCCTGCCCAGGGGAAGCGAGGCCCATTACACCGGACGCTCGTTAAGTAGGGTGTGGGGCTGTGTCGCCTCTGGCTGGCGCCTCAGGAGGAAGTGGCCACTGGTGTGAGAAAGCAAGCCAGAGGTCAAGGTGGGC
>NW_027912805.1:0-231 GCF_054177405.1 Leptonychotes weddellii
TCCCTGGCGAACCCGCAAGAGGACGTTCCTTAGACACAAACAGGCAGGCTGGCCCTTCCCCGCACACGGCCCGGGGGCCTTCTCCTGGGGACAGTGTCCCTGCCCAGGGGAAGCGAGGCCCATTACACCGGACGCTCGTTAAGTAGGGTGTGGGGCTGTGTCGCCTCCGGCTGGCGCCTCAGGAGGAAGTGGCCACTGGCGTGAGAAAGCAAGCCAGAGGTCAAGGTGGGC
>NW_027912806.1:0-231 GCF_054177405.1 Leptonychotes weddellii
TTAATTTAGATGAATGCAATTCATTTCAATTCTTTTTTTAATTTAATTTTATTATGTTATTTTAATCACCATACATTACATCATTAGGTTTTTGTTTTTATTCTTATGTTAATCCCCATACATTACATCATTGGTTTTAGATGAAGTGTTCCATGATTCATTGTTTGTGCATAACACCCAGTGCTCCATGCAGAATGTGCCCTCCTCAATACCCACCACCAGGCTAACCCA
>NW_027912807.1:0-1426 GCF_054177405.1 Leptonychotes weddellii
TGTGTTCCCTCTCTCGCTGTCTCTCTCTCTGTGTCAAATAAATAAATAAAATTTTAAAAAAAGTCATAAACTTTCTAATGGACTTTTTATCAGGGCTAAAGCTTCCTTGATCTCCCCCTAACTGACCCTGCTCTCTTCTTCCTTCCAATTCTCCTATTTTGCACTAAATGATACTATCTTATGAAGTGCCACCATTTTATATGACATTAACACATATACATTTATAGCTGACTAGGACATAGCTCTGCATAATCAGCTACGCCAGTCCTTAATGTCTTCCCAACAGTGAGGAAATCAGTAAGAGTGGAAAAGTTTTGGCATACTACTCTGACAAACGTTGGTACTGGAAGCTCACTTGATATTATTCCTGCATTTCAAATACTCTGCTCTTCCTTTTAAAAGAATTATTTTATGTTACCACCTTCCACTATAAAGAGCTGCTTTGTCCTTCATTTACTCACGGTACTCTCCGCCTTTCTCATCATTCCCTCTTTTCCTCTTATTTCCTGATGTTCCTTAGGTCTTAGAGTATCTGGAAATGGAACCAGTAATTTAGCTCCTTCAGTGGCACTCTCAATGTAATCTGTTGCTGACCCCTGATAAGATATACAATTGATCTGCTTTTCACATCTTTTTCCTTTCTATGCATTTAATAGGTGATTTTCTTTGGATATTAGAACATATCAGTATTCCCATTTTAAATTAACATTCTATCAAGTGACGTTTTAAGAAAATACAATTCTTACCTTCTACTTGTTCATTTAATATACGTGGTCCTTCCTGATCCGCAACTCCAAATAAATGTTTAACGTCTTCTTTAGAAGACTCTCAGAAATACTCTGTTAAAATTAACATCAAAAATGAGCTGCATAAAGACTTCCTAATCCTTTTCTTTTTTTTTAAAGATTTTATTTATTTATTTATTTGACAGAGAGAGACACAGCGAGAGAGGGAACACAAGCAGGGGGAGTGGGAGAGGGAGAAGCAGGCTTCCCGCAGAGCAGGGAGCCCAATGCGGGGCTCGATCCCAGGACCCTGGGATCATGACCTGAGCCGAAGGCAGACGCTTAACAACTGAGCCACCCAGGCGCCCCTCCTAATCCTTTTCTAAGAAAATATCTGAATTTCCTACTTTAACAGCAATCAGACTTACAAATAAGAAAAGCATGTACTGAAAACCAAAACATCTAAAAACCTCATATATGCTTTCTAGATTAAGTGTACCTTTTAATCTACATTTGCCCACTGACTCTAAACTGAACATGGAAGTCCAGAGTAAATACTTTCATAGACAGAAGACTGATTTATATGTACATTTCAACAGGAATTAACAAAACACCTAACTCTCCTTTGCATTTCCCACCAAAATAAAAGGACATTAAAAATATGTAGTTAAACAAATTCTTTAATAAGTATATTTGCTACA
>NW_027912808.1:0-231 GCF_054177405.1 Leptonychotes weddellii
GAGCTAGCCAGGCGCCCCCAGTTGTCTTTAATTTTTTTTTTTTAAATGGTACATTTTATTATGCATATTTTATCAAAACAAAAAAGTAGGACTGAGATTTGTACTGAAATATGAAAGGTAGGCCACAAAACAAAACTAGCATAATTCGAGATCTACTTTGTAAAAGGTAACAGTAATCAGAGAAGCAGATCTTTTTTTTTCTGATTTTTTTTTATTATGTTAATCACCATA
>NW_027912809.1:0-231 GCF_054177405.1 Leptonychotes weddellii
TTTCTCTCCGGTGTGGACTTTCTTATGGATGTGAAGATTGGAGCTCTGATGGAAGCCCTTGACACACTCCCCACACTTAAAAGGTTTTTCTCCTGTGTGGACTCTCTGATGAACACGAAGGTTTGTGTTATAACTAAAGGCTTTGCTACATGTATCACATATGAAAGGTTTCTCTCCGGTGTGCACTTTCTTATGGATGCGAAGATTGGAGCTCTGATTGAAGCCCTTGCC
>NW_027912810.1:0-231 GCF_054177405.1 Leptonychotes weddellii
CTGATGAGAGAGTTGTTGCTCTTCTTTTCTTCAATCTCCTGTTGAGTTTGTAGGTGTTCAGAATGGTTTGATCCCTATCCAGCTGAATTCCTGAGAGGAGACGAAATCCAGGTCTCCTACTCCTCCGCCATCTTGCTCCGCCCCGGGACTTAACATTTTAATGTGTTAGGTTTGTCCTTAGTAAAAGAAGGAAAAGAAGACTCTAGAAATGCCCTTATATGGGCAATGGAT
>NW_027912811.1:0-231 GCF_054177405.1 Leptonychotes weddellii
GGACCACATCCCCACCCGGTGGGGCCAGATCCGCCCTTGCAGACCTGTTCTGGGAAGAAACGGACTCGTCGCCTGATGAGGGGCAGGAGCAGAGCTGAGTCCTCAGCCAGGCGCCCCGTCGGACAGCCCATCAAGGCCTCACTCACGCCGTGTAGACGTGATTTCCCCGGCTGGGAAGTCCGAGAGGACCGGGCATGGTACACGTGATATGGACATCCCGAAAGTCCCCCG
>NW_027912812.1:0-231 GCF_054177405.1 Leptonychotes weddellii
AAAAAAAAAAAAAAAAAAAAAGAAGTAGAACCATACAGTATTTGTCTTTCTCTGTGCCTGGCCTATTTCACTTAGTACAATGCCTGCAGATTTCATCCGTGTTGTAGCCTGTGTCAGACTCTCCTTCCTTTTTAAGGCTGAATGGTATTCCGCTGTAGACACACACCACATTTTCTTTATCCATTCATCCTTTGATGGACATTTGGGCTGCTTCCACCTCTTGGCTATTGT
>NW_027912813.1:0-231 GCF_054177405.1 Leptonychotes weddellii
CCGCATCGGGCTCCCTGCTCAGCAAGGAGCCCGCTTCTCCCTCTAACCCTCCCCCCTCTCATGTACTCTCTCTCTCTCATTCTCGCTCTCTCAAATAAATAAATAAATCTTTAAAAAAAAAAAAAAGTAAGTTCATGGAATCTGGAAACCTAGACCACTACACACTCATACAGCTTTCTTGCATTCTGTTCTCCTTACTAACCTTCTAAGTTCAGTTTCCAAAGTCTCTGT
>NW_027912814.1:0-231 GCF_054177405.1 Leptonychotes weddellii
GACAACTTAGAGGTAAAGTGGGATCTGAACTGGGGACTGAAGACTGAGTAGATATTGACTGGTCTCCTCACGGCAGCCAAGACCTGGCTGGGATCCACCTTCCACCTGTAGGCATAATGCCCTTGCCATGATTTCCTGTCTTTTTTTTTTTTTTTAAAGATTTTATTTATTTGACAGAGAGAGCACAAGCAGAGGGAGAGAGAGGGAGAAGCAGGCTCCCTGCTGAGCAAG
>NW_027912815.1:0-231 GCF_054177405.1 Leptonychotes weddellii
AGGTTTTGATTTGGATTTCCCTGATGCTGAGCGATATTGAGCACTTTTTCATGTGTCTGTTGGCCATTTGGATGTCTTCTTTGGAAAAATGTCTGTTCATGTCTTCTGCCCATTTCTTGATTGGATTCTTTAGTACCATACTGTTTTAATGACTGTAACTTGTAATAGAATTTGAAATCAGGGAGCATGATGCCTCCAGCTTTGTTCTTCTTTCTCAAGTTTGCTTTTATG
>NW_027912816.1:0-231 GCF_054177405.1 Leptonychotes weddellii
GTGCCCGAGAAGCACAGGGAGCTGCGTCAGGGAACGCTACCCACTGCCTCCCAGGGGAGTCTGTCTGGCCCTCTTGAAGCATGTGGAAGTTATTCTTTAGACCAAATCTAAAAAGAAAAGAAAAACAGCCGTAGGAACAGTTAAAATTATATTTTTAGCAACTGTGCTAACAAGCACTGTACATACGGGGACAGACACTGCGCCTTCTGTGTATTCCGGGCCTTCTGGGCC
>NW_027912817.1:0-231 GCF_054177405.1 Leptonychotes weddellii
AAGCTTGGAGCTCGCTGGCCTCTGCATAAGCACTTCAGTTACTCCAAGCATGAGCCTTCTCAAGACATTTGCACTCGACGTGCCTCCCCAACCCCAGACAGCCCCCCACTTCTTTAAGGGCTCTGCTCCAAATTCCCTTATCAACAGGGCCTTCCCTGACCAGTTTAAATAAACTAGTGCACACACACCCTCACTCTGTTCCCTTCCCCAGCTTCTCCATACTCTACTACG
>NW_027912818.1:0-1426 GCF_054177405.1 Leptonychotes weddellii
AAGAAAGAGAGAGGGGGCAGAAGGTATATTGGAGCAAATTATAGCAGAGAATTTCCCTAATTTGGGGAAGGAAACAGGCATCAAAATCCAGGAAGCACAGAGAACACCTCTCAAAATCAATAAAAAGAGGTCAACACCCCGACATCTAAGAGTAAAACTTACGAGTCTCACAGACAAAGAGAAAATCCTGAAAGCAGCTCGGGAGAAGAAATATGTAACCTACAATGGTAAAAACATTAGATTGGCAACAGACCTATCCACAGAGACCTGGCAGGCCAGAAAGGACTGGCAGGATATATTCAGAGCACTAAATGAGAGAAATATGCAGCCAAGAATACTCTATCCAGCTAGGCTGTCATTGAAAATAGAAGGAGAGGTAAAAAGCTTCCAGGACAAAGAAAAACTAAAGGAATTTGCAAAAACAAAACCAGCCCTACCAGAAATCTTGAAAGGGGTCCTCTAAGCAAACAGAGAGGCTAAAAGCAACACAGACATGTATTGGAAGAACAAATATTGTGAAGATGTCAATGCTACCTAGAGGAATCTACACATTCAATGCAATCCCCATCAAAATGCCATCCACTTTTTTCAAAGAAATGGAACAAATCATCCTAAAATTTGTAGGGAACCAGAAAAGATCCCGAATACCCAGAGGAGTGTTGAAAAAGAAAAGCAAAGCCGGCGGCATTTCAATTCCGGACTTCAAGCTCTATTACAAAGCTATCATCATCAAGACAGTTATGGTACTGGCACCAAAACAGACACATAGATCAATAGAACAAAATAGAGAGCCCAGAAATGGACCCTCAACTCTATGGTCAACTCATCTTTGACAAAGCAGGAAAGAATGTCCAATGGAACAAAGACAGTCTCTTCAACAAATGGTGTTGGGAAAATTGGACAGCCACATGCAGAAGAATGAAACTGGATCATTTCCTTACACCACAAACAAAAATAGACTCCAAATGGTTGAAAGACTTCAGTGTGAGACAGGAGTCCATCAAAATCCTAAAGAAGAACACAGGCAGCAACCTCTTCGACCTCAGCTGCAGCAAATTCTTCCTAGAAACATCGCCGAAGGCAAGGGAAGCAAGGGCAAAAATGAACTATTGGGACTTCATCGAGATAAAAAGCTTTTGCAAAGCAAAGGAAACAGTCAACAAAACCAAAAGACAGCGGACCGAATGGGAGAAGATATTTGCAAATGACATATCAGATAAAGGGCTAGTATCCAAAATCTATAAAGAACTTATCAAACTCAACACCCAAAGAACAAAGAATCCAATCAAGAAATGAGCAGAAGACATGAACAGACATTTCTGCAAAGAAGACATCCAAATGGCCAACAGACACATGAAAAAGTGCTCAACATTGCTCGGCATCAGGGAAATCCAAATCAAAACCTCAATGAGATACCACCTCACAC
>NW_027912819.1:0-231 GCF_054177405.1 Leptonychotes weddellii
TCTATGACGAACCTTGGGGTGCTGAAGCTGAATATGAAGGCGATAACAAGTTTGTAGGTCAAGCAGGAAAAGATAATATCGTTTCTGGACAACTAGGATTAGGCGTTAGCAGTGAAGTTATAAATGAAGCTCTAACCGACCCTAATTATGATCCTAATACTAAAGTATCAGTTCATACTGAGTCTTGGACAGGATTATTGGGCTATAAAACGAATGGAATACAAGTCTATG
>NW_027912820.1:0-231 GCF_054177405.1 Leptonychotes weddellii
TGTTTCCTACAATTAAGAATTCCTCATATCAGTGAGATCATATGATACATGTCTTTCTCTGTTTGACTTATTTCACTCAACATAATACCCTCTAGTTCCATCCACGTCGTTGTAAATGGCAAGATCTCATTCCTTTTGATTCATTTGCCTAATTTCTTTAGAAAATCCTTGTCCAGCCACATTCTTGGCCCTGTTTCTAGAGTACACTACCTGGATAGGCTGAGAATTTTC
>NW_027912821.1:0-231 GCF_054177405.1 Leptonychotes weddellii
AGAAATGCAACAGCTAGTGTTATGTTCTACAGGAAATAGGGATGGGAGCTATATGGAACATGCTAGTTAGTGTCTGCTGCGCTGAATTTCTGCTTCTAGCCCAAACAGCCTATTCCACGACCCCCTTTCTCAGGGAACTAGGCTCATATCATTGTGTGTTTTGTTTTGGTTTTTGTTTGTTTGTTTGTTTTGGTATGGGCTGTTCAGACCAGGAACAGACACCTGACCCAA
>NW_027912822.1:0-231 GCF_054177405.1 Leptonychotes weddellii
TGAAGAAATGAGGAAAAAACATCAAGAATTCTATTTGCCTCATGAAGTAGTCTCAATAGTTACAAAGGAATAAATGACAAATTCTCTGTTTTATTTGTGCTCTAAGTTTGTGAAACAAGGTACAGATTTTTAAAGGAAGAAATGAGAAAGTATATCCTTCATTTTCTTCAGGTATTTTGTTTCATAAAAAAGAAACCAAGATACATGACATTCTGAGTCTGGTTAGATTTT
>NW_027912823.1:0-231 GCF_054177405.1 Leptonychotes weddellii
TTTCTGTGCTCTTCATTGCAAGCAAGCTTTGCTTTTTTTTTTTTAATATTCAGTTAGGGTTGGTTTTGAGGCACTGCCAAGGTGGGGTGAGAGCACGTGCTTTCTGAGTTGTATCAGGATGTGTACCATGGTTATTTTGCTTCCACTCCTCCCCAGCTCATTTTATAGAAGAGAGGGAGGAGACCAGTTAATCACCCAAGCTGGGTCCCCCTAATGGCAAAACGTTGGATG
>NW_027912824.1:0-231 GCF_054177405.1 Leptonychotes weddellii
CAGAAATAAGGATGGTGTGTCCTCTGCTTGCATTTTGGTCTTTTTGACTGAGGTCACCTGGCTGACAGTTCTGGTCTCTTAGGAAAGCTTTTCTCCCACTACTTTAAAAATCACCAAAATAGATTTCAGTTAATGTCAAATTTGTTATTCTCTTTGAATTATCTTTCTTGTCAGTTTTATAATAGAAGTTTACTGATTTAGGTCTAATAGTCTAGGATGTTTTTGCAGGAA
>NW_027912825.1:0-231 GCF_054177405.1 Leptonychotes weddellii
AAAAAAAAAAAATTACAAAAAAAAAAAAAAAGAAAAAAAAAATATTTGTATCTAGGTTTGGTGACAGAGATGTTAACTGGAATATTGTGATGATCATTTTGTAATATAAATATTGACTCATGATGTTGTACAACAAAAACTAATGTTACAGGTTAATGATACCTCAATTTATTTTTTTATTTTAAAGATTTATTTTAGAGAGAGTGAGCAAGGGAGGAGCAGACAGAGAGG
>NW_027912826.1:0-231 GCF_054177405.1 Leptonychotes weddellii
CTTGGCCTGCTAATAATAGTGTCCCTTCATTTTCAAAGATGATATGGTCAGCCTAGTTTTTGAGGACCCCGATATAATTCTAGGACATCTAAGATTGAGAGTATTGTCACATTTGCTGGGAAAAATTTTGTTTGGGGTAGAAATATCTGTGAGTCTGAAGTTCAGAGGCAGTGACAGAGAGGCGGTAGCCCCTGGGATGCCAAGGCAGGAAGACGGGTTGGCCCTCCCCTC
>NW_027912827.1:0-231 GCF_054177405.1 Leptonychotes weddellii
GGTGATATTTAGCCTTCCTCATCTATGAATGCTTTTTTTTTTTTTAAGATTTTATTTATTTGACAGAGAGAGAGAGTGCACCAGCAGAAGGATTGACAGGCAGAGGGAGAGGGAGAAGCAGGCTCCCTCCTGAGCAGGAGCCTGATGTGGTACTTGATCCCAGGAGGATCATGACCTGAGCCAAATGCAGACACTTAACCGACTGAGCCACCCTGGTGCCCCTCAAATGCT
>NW_027912828.1:0-231 GCF_054177405.1 Leptonychotes weddellii
AAAATAGTCTGTATTGTGATACCATAATGGAGCATAACTTTATAAAGGAAAATTATCTTGTGTTTATCTAACGGGAAAATAAAATAAATTCTGTTTTCTATTTCCTAAATTTGACAGGACACACAATGCTGATTATGGAGATGTGTGAGTATGCTCACACAACTTTAGGAAATATGTCACAAGAAAAGTGAGATTCTGATCTCAAAATATATGGAGGTTTCTTATTTTTAA
>NW_027912829.1:0-1426 GCF_054177405.1 Leptonychotes weddellii
GATCCTGGGGAGACCGGAGGCTCCTCAGAGGGACTTGGAAGTGAGGGATGGAGAGGACTGAGATGGGGGTCCCTTGGGGAAGACTCCAGAAGAGAATCCTCCAGTCCGGCTGGGCACCTGCAAAACAGAAAGAGACCAACACCTGGACTGAATGAGATGAGGGGAAAGCTGAAGAGGCAGGGTGTGAATGGGAATGAGCCGAGGTTCATTCCTGCTGAACCAGAATCTATACTTTAACAAGATCCTAGATGCCTGTGGGCCGAGTCAAGTTTGAGAAGGCTGCTCTTGGCATAGGGAGGCCAGTTAGGTGGTTACATAAGCAGTTTGGGGGAGAGATCCCGTGAAGGTCAGTGACGCTGGGTAGAGAGGAGGGATGTGCCAAGCCTTGATTATTTACTGCACATTGGGGTGGATGATTTAGGCCTTAAAACAACGCTGCCCCCACGTTCCAAATTCGGAGACAAAGCTCAGAGGGGCTACTTGACCTGCCCAGACACAAACATACAGTGTACAGCAGCACCCAGGTCTGATCCCCCGTCTGATCCCAGGGGCAGGGCCGGGTGGTGGGGCTGGAGGAGGGGCAGGCTCAGGGGGGAGCCCCCACACCTCCAGGAATGGTGGTTAGTGAGAGCGAGGGAGCAGTGGTGGTGAGCCAGAGGTCCTCGGCTTGCACACTCAGAGTCCAGGAACAAAAGTCCAGTAATGAGAACACAGGAAGACCGTGACAAGTTTGACGCTGGACAAGCTGAGCTTGCAGGAGGACCGTGCTCATGGCGATGTCCAGCAGATCTGGGGCTCAAGAGAAGTGCCCATCTGGGATCATCTGCCTTGAGAACAACAAACATGGATCAAGCCCCGACCATTTGCCAGGGGCTCCATCACACTGGTTCTATGGACAGATGTTCCCTATACTACAGATGAGCAAGTAGAGGCTCAGAGGGTGAGTCGTTTGCTTAAGGTCACACACAGCCCACAGGCACAGCTCGGAGATCTGAGCCTACATCTGCCTGGATAAAGAGCTCATAATCTTGCCATTGCACCAAGCCATGGGTAACCCATGCTTGAAGTGGCCGAGGGTCTTAATTTGGGTTTCCCCAAAAGCAGACCCTGAGACAAGGATTGAGTGCAAGTAGTTTATTTGGGAGGGGATCCAGGAAGCACAGTGAGAGTCAGGCAGCCGGGATAGGGAAGAAAGGAAAGCCCATCCAGGGTGGTTCATGGGTGAGTTACCAGCTGGGCAACTGGGGCTTTATTCCAAGGGGACTCTTTAGATTCTGCATGCACGCCATCAAAAGGAATGAGATCTTGCCATTTGCAACGACGTGGATGGAACTGGAGGGTGTTATGTTGAGTGAAATAAGTCAAACAGAGAAAGACATGTATCATATGATCTCACTGATATGAGGAATTCTTAATTGCAGGAAAC
>NW_027912830.1:0-231 GCF_054177405.1 Leptonychotes weddellii
GACCGCCCCTGCCACAGCTGCCACATCCTCCAACCGCCCCTGCCACACCTGCCACATCCTCCGACTGCCACACGCATGAGGGCTGGAAACAGACACATTTGCTCGGGCTCCCAATCCAAATACATTCCACACTTGGTGACAAGACAGGACCTGGTTTAGGGAAAAATGAATGTAATCCATATTCCTGTGCTTCCAGGAATGACCTTGGGGGAATAAGGACAGAGACGTGCC
>NW_027912831.1:0-231 GCF_054177405.1 Leptonychotes weddellii
AGGGTATCCCAATGGTGAAGAAATGCTTTCAATAATTAAATGGATAAGATTATTCCTCCTAAGGATGTCTGTCAGCCTCTTCTCCTTGCCATTCATATAATTGGTCAATGGAGGTATATAAAGCGGGCATGGTGGCTATGCATGGACTCACCAACATGGCACGCTCTCATCAAGGCTAATTCATCTACACTATGACTGTTGATGCTGTACTCTGCTATCACTCTGCCTATA
>NW_027912832.1:0-231 GCF_054177405.1 Leptonychotes weddellii
TGGTTGGCTCATTCATTAAGCGTCTGCCTTCAGCTCAGGTCATGATCCCAGGGCCCTGGGATTGAGCCCCGCATCAGGCTCCCGGCTCCCCGCTCCGCGGGAAGCCTGCTTCTCCCTCTCCCACTCCCCCTGCTTGTGTTCCCTCTCTCACTGTGTCTCTCTCTGTCAAATAAATAAATAAAATCTTAAAAAAAAAAAAAAGAAAAAAAAAGCCTCTGGACAAAGTGTAAT
>NW_027912833.1:0-231 GCF_054177405.1 Leptonychotes weddellii
AGGGTATCCCAATGGTGAAGAAATGCTTTCAATAATTAAATGGATAAGATTATTCCTCCTAAGGATGTCTGTCAGCCTCTTCTCCTTGCCATTCATATAATTGGTCAATGGAGGTATATAAAGCGGGCATGGTGGCTATGCATGGACTCACCAACATGGCACGCTCTCATCAAGGCTAATTCATCTACACTATGACTGTGGATGCTGTACTCTGCTATCACTCTGCCTATA
>NW_027912834.1:0-231 GCF_054177405.1 Leptonychotes weddellii
AAAATCACAAACAAGCCATCTGAACAAATAACGACATACAAAAAATGAGGTGCTAACATGTTCTATAACTGTTTCTTCGATAAATTTTTAAAGTAGAAATCAAAATCTATGAGGACGCCCCCCATAAGCCTTAGATCGGAGAATGCTGGCATTAGTGGTAAGGCTGAGAATCAGAGCCTTTCCTATGAGATTCTAAAAAAATAAAAAATAAAAAATAAAAAGAGGGCAGCC
>NW_027912835.1:0-231 GCF_054177405.1 Leptonychotes weddellii
AGGGCTGGGAGAATATCCACCAAATACTAAATATGCTTAATAATGGCAACCACAATAACATCAAGTAGTCCCATGAGTGATGCAAAAGAAACTCACCCTCATACTTTGCACTACGAAGGAATACTGACAATAATGAGGACTCACGATTGTCCTTATTGCCGAATATTATTCTAGGTTTATTGCCCTTATCGCTTTGGTTATGGGACATACTTTCGCCTATCAACAGGGACT
>NW_027912836.1:0-231 GCF_054177405.1 Leptonychotes weddellii
TAATACAACGAAAGGCCAAGAGAAAAGAAGTAGAGTTACACGGTTATAAGATTAGAATACTTGATGTGCAGTGGTATAATGTAACTCAAAGATAGACTGGAAGACATTCAAGTTGAATACAATAAACCCGAAAGCAGCCATTAAAATAAAACTATACAAAGAATTATAGCTAATGTGCTATCAAAAAATGTAATAAAATAAAATCTTCCAAAAAATAATCGTGTAGTGCAA
>NW_027912837.1:0-231 GCF_054177405.1 Leptonychotes weddellii
CATTAGTTTTGTTGTAGTGTTCCATGATTCATTGTTTGCGTATAACACCCAGTGCTCCATTCAGTACATGCCCTCTTTAATACCCATCACCAGGCTAACCCATGCCCCCACCCTCCTCCCCTCTAGAACGCTGTTTGTTTCTCAGAGTCCATAATCTCTCATGGTTCGTCAAGACATAATTCAGTTTTATAGTCAAAATGTTTGAAGGAAATATCAAGGGTATACATATGC
>NW_027912838.1:0-231 GCF_054177405.1 Leptonychotes weddellii
GCCAAAGGCAGCCGCTTAATGACTGAGCCACCCAGGAGCCCCTCTATTGACCATTTTATTTATTTTTTCTCTTTTAATTTCCTATATGATTTATTTTTTTTATTATGTTATGTTAATCACCATACATTACATCATTAGTTTTTGACGTAGTGTTCCATGATTCATTGTTTGCATATAACACCCAGTGCTCCATGCAGAATGTGCCCTCTTTAATACCCATCACCAGGCTCA
>NW_027912839.1:0-231 GCF_054177405.1 Leptonychotes weddellii
ATCACCCCGCATCAGGCTCCCTGCTCCGTGGGAAGCCTGCTTCTCCCTCTTCCACTCCCCTTGATAGTGTTCCCTCTCTTACTAGGCCTCTCACTGTCAAGTAAATATCTTAAAAAAAAAAAATGGGTCCTTGAGATCCTCTTCCCAATAGAAAGTGAGTCTGCTGCACTGTTAGCCACACCCAATCACAAGGAAGAGCCCAGAGAGGTGTCTTGTCCTTCATGTGCGACA
>NW_027912840.1:0-1426 GCF_054177405.1 Leptonychotes weddellii
TTTTTTGACAATAGACATTCTAACAAGTATAAAGTTATTTCTCATTGTAGTTTTGCTTTGAATTTCTCTGGTGATTAGTGATGTTGAACACGTTTTCATGTATGTGTCGGACATTTTTATGTCTTGGAAAAATGTCTATTCAGGTCTTTTGACCATATTTCAATTGGGTTTTCTAACTATCTATTGAATTACATGAGTTCCTTGTATATTTAAATATTAACCCCTTACTGATTATGGTTTGGAAATATTTTCTCCCCATTTCATAGGTTGCCTTTTAAAAAAAATTTATGTTAATTACTCAGTGCTCATCACAAGTACCCTCTTTAATTCCCATCACCTATTTCACCCATCTCCCCACCCTCCTCCCCTCTGGTTACCATCAGTTTGTTTTCTATAGTTAAGAGTCTGGATTTTTGGTTTGTCTGTCTCTCTTTTTTTCCTCTTTGCTCATTTGTTTTGTTTCTTAGGTTCCAAATATGAGTAAAATCATATGGTATTCTTTCTCTGCCCGACTTATTTCACTTAGCATTATATTCTCTAGTTTTATCCATGTTGCTGCAAATGGCAAGATTTTGTTCTTTTTTTATGGCTGAAAAATATTTCATTTATATATACCACATCTTCTTTATCCATTAATGTATCAATGGACACTTGGGTTGCTTCCATATCTTGGCTATTGTAAGTAATTCTGCAATAAATATAGGGGTGCACGTATCCCTTTGAATTTGTGTTTCTGTAATCTTTGGTTAAAAACCCAGTAGTGCAAAAAACAAAAACAAAAACGAACAACAACTACAACAAAACCCCAAAAGCAAAAAACCCAGTAGGGTAGTTAGTTCTATTTTTAACTTTTTGAGGAACATCCATACTGTTTTCCACAGTGGCTGTCCAAGTTTGCATTCGCATCACCAACATTGCAAGAGGGTTCCTTTTTCTCCACCTCCTCACCAACACCTGTTATTTCTTGTGTTTTTGATTTTAGCCATTCTGACAGGTATCGGGTGATATCTCATTATAGTTTTGATTTGCATTTCCCTGATGATACATGATAATGAGCATCTTTTCAAATGTGTGTGTTGGCCATCTGTATGTCTTCTCTGGAAAAATGTCTGTGTCTTCTGCACATTTTTAAATTGGATTATTCATTTTGTGTGTGAGTTTTATAAGTTCTTTATAGATTTTAGATTCTAACCCTTTATTGGGTATGTCCAATTTAAAAAGTCAGAATGGCTTTGGTGTGATGTTTAGGATTTCCTATATATAAAATCATGTCGTCTGCAAATAGATACAACTTACTTTTTCCTTTCTGATTGAGAAGACTTTTAATTTTTTTCCTTGCTGATTGCACTGAGTAGGTGTGGTGAGAATGGGCAACCTTGCCTTGTTCCTAATCTTAGATGAAAAGTTTTTAAGCTTTCATCATTGA
>NW_027912841.1:0-231 GCF_054177405.1 Leptonychotes weddellii
TAACATATATTATGTTCTAAAAAGACTTGAGCACATAAGGCAAAATTAATAACAATGCATTAAAGAGTCTATCATATATATAGAAATAAAGTAAAAAACAAGATCAAGAAAGGTACGAGATTTAAATGAACTATTTTTTTAATTAAATTTTTATTTTGAAATAATTATAGATTTACATGTTTGGTAAGAAATAATACAAGAAGGATTCTTGTACCCTTCATCTGGTTTCTA
>NW_027912842.1:0-231 GCF_054177405.1 Leptonychotes weddellii
TGCTAGGAGCCAGGTGGATGGGACCGACAGTCTCTCCCAGTGAGACTCCTTTTGTCCCCTCTCCCAGTGGGCCGGGATGGTATGGAGGGGAGAGGGTGGGGAGCAGATGGGGGCGACTCTGAAGGGCATGGACATTCCAGCAGCAGCTGGGCTGTTTGGACCTGGGTTTGGATGTCCCCAGTCACATTCTATCTGACCCCTAAGGGAGTGATATCCCCTACCTTCGTGTCT
>NW_027912843.1:0-231 GCF_054177405.1 Leptonychotes weddellii
GAGAGTCCCCACTACTGCACTGCTTAGCCCCTCTCTCCACTCTACCAAGGACCATGTGCACTGGTTTTTCTTCAACTACTTGAACAATCCATGAGACCTCAAGCCTCAAGACCTTCCTTCATGCTTTCTCTTGGCTTGGAACCCTTAGCCTAACTGGTTGTATGACTGATTCTTACTTATCTTTCACATCTCAGCTTGAGTATCTGTTACTTGGGAAGACCCTCCCTGACC
>NW_027912844.1:0-231 GCF_054177405.1 Leptonychotes weddellii
TTATTATTATGTTATGTTAATCACCATACGTTACATCATTAGTTTTAGATGTAGTGTTCCATGATTCATTGTTTGCATGTAACACCCAGTGCTCCATTCAGTACATGCCCTCTTTAATACCCATCACCAGACTCACCCATTGGAGTAGTGGTTCTTAACCTCGGCTGCATATCACAGCTACCTGGGAGGTTTTAACCAGATCAAGCCCCCCCACCCCAACTGAACCAGAAT
>NW_027912845.1:0-231 GCF_054177405.1 Leptonychotes weddellii
AAACTGTATATCCCTTTGCACCTTGTAAATTGTGCACCAAGTGCATCTATTACCCAAAAAAATGAGTATAATTTGAATTAAAAGAAAAGAGCTTAATCTTGGGGTGCTTGGGTGGCTCTGTCGGTTAAGCGTCCGACTCTTGGTTTCGGCTCAGGTCGTGATCTCTGGGACATGAGATGGAACCCCATATCAGACTCCGCGCTCAGTGGGGAGTCTGCTTGAAGATTCTCT
>NW_027912846.1:0-231 GCF_054177405.1 Leptonychotes weddellii
CTTTATGCCTTCACACCTCCCCTCAGTTGAAACTTCAAGAGCCCCCCTTCTATGGCTTCTGTTTCAAAGAAAACTAACAGTGGTATGTCAACTGCCCATCAGTCGTTGCCTTGGCCAACAAGACCTGGTACTCGAAGAGAGCCACAATATCTTCTGGGCTGACTTTTTTACTTTGGTTTCTGATCTCTCTTTTGTTTTATTTTGTTAAAATGGTTCCAGTATTACCATCAT
>NW_027912847.1:0-231 GCF_054177405.1 Leptonychotes weddellii
CTTTATGCCTTCACACCTCCCCTCAGTTGAAACTTCAAGAGCCCCCCTTCTATGGCTTCTGTTTCAAAGAAAACTAACAGTGGTATGTCAACTGCCCATCAGTCGTTGCCTTGGCCAACAAGACCTGGTACTCGAAGAGAGCCACAATATCTTCTGGGCTGACTTTTTTACTTTGGTTTCTGATCTCTCTTTTGTTTTAGTTTGTTAAAATGGTTCCAGTATTACCATCAT
>NW_027912848.1:0-231 GCF_054177405.1 Leptonychotes weddellii
GGATGGGTATTATGTCAAATAAAGGCTATATGCATGCAAGTTATTTTATTAGTAAGAGAACAAAGTCACGATAATCAGAAACACATAACATTTTACCATTAAAATGGGAAAGTACCTCTAAAAGGATAAAAATAACCTCAAAAGAATGCCAAGGAAAGTATTAAAATCTGTGGTTCCAATCATCTAGGAGAATTCTCTTCTACTGGCCTTGGTAGATCTGTCTGCTTCATG
>NW_027912849.1:0-231 GCF_054177405.1 Leptonychotes weddellii
TAACATAAGAATAAAAAAAATAATAAAAAAAAAAAAAAAAAAAAAAAGTGAATGGGTTAACCAGGAAATAAAAGAAGGAATAAAAAAAAAACAAAACACTACACAGAAGCAAATGAAAATGAAAACATGACAGTCCAATACCTTTGGGATGGAATAAAGGTAGTCTTAAGAGGGAAGTATATAGCAATACAGGCCTTTGTCAAGAAGTAAGAATAGTCTCAAATATAAGCC
>NW_027912850.1:0-231 GCF_054177405.1 Leptonychotes weddellii
GCCCCTCTGCCCACGGGAGCCCCTCAGCCAGGGCCTCCCTTCCCAGCACAGACCGTGGCCTGCACCCAGGGCTCCAGGCTGGCCGGAAGCAAGGACCCACCTGGCAACCGTGTGGCCCGGCCTGTGACAGCCCCCAATGCCAGCCCCGCCGGGACGCCACTTCCAGGTTGGGGAGGGCTTGCGCTGAGGCAGCCGGGGCGTGGAGGGGTGAGAGGGAGTCCCCTCCCTCGG
>NW_027912851.1:0-6643 GCF_054177405.1 Leptonychotes weddellii
TGAGTTCACGAGTTCTGCCTACAACGAGAGCCATGGGAGTAAAAGGCAATGATGTCCTGCTAGTTTGGGATGACCCACCCCTCAAATCTCCTCTGCTGGATTATATCATAGATCATAGATGTATCTGTTTGAGGAGGCAGAGGCCAATCTTCTGGAGAAGATTTAGAATAAACGTGAAATTTCAGTAACATCCAAAAGTCGTCCAGGCTATCAAGAACCCTCTTTACTTATTCAACAAATTCTAATATAGGATCTAGTTACGGGACAAGAGGAGAGAGAGAAATAGAAAAAAGTTCCTCTCCTTGAATAAAATTTCAAAATCTAGTTAGAGGAGAAGACATACAAGCAGACACATAGAACATGATGTGACATGGTGATAAATTCCGTATAAGCCATAATAAAGGAGAACAAGACGTGATGTAGTTGTGTTTTGGGTGGAGCAATGTGGTTATGAATTCTCTGGATGAGTATAAAGATTTTCCTGCGCAGGGGTAAGTGGAGAGAGAAGAGTATATATAAAAGCTCAAATCCAGAACCAATCCAGTAAGTTCAAATCAATCGCATTTGATTTGTGTGGGATGGCCCTTGGGGGAGTGAGAGGAGATAAAACTGGAAATGTAATCTAGGATCTGAATGTGAAGAACAGTGAAGCCTGGACTGAAATGTTGGCTAGGAATCTGTGTGCAATGATGCCAGAGGAGAGCTTGCTGATTAGATTTGTGTCAGAAAAATGACTGGCTATCAGTATAGAGGATGTATGAGTATGTGCGGAAGAAATGCATAGCAATCAACAGGAAGACTCTTGCAATAATCCCAGCGCAAGTCTTGAGAGCTGAGTCTTTATTCCAGGAGTGGAGATAGAAGTCGTGATACATATTACAGGTGGAAGATTCACATAGACCTATTAATAATGGAATGTGAGATCAAGTGAAGTTGGAAAAGGGTACCATGACAGCACTCATGGACTTGTGTTTACAGTGTAATAACTCTTCAGCCAATGTTTTGTCCCACTTTTAGTTCTCCACGTTAAATCTTTGGCCTCTTGTGAGGTGAAAGGTGAAGTTGACCCAACTAGGCAAAACCTAAGCTCATATTTTTAGAGTCAGAAGGATATCAGCATGAAAAAAGGTAAGGAGAAAGAAATTCAGTCCAACCCTATCAGCTCATAGGTGGACAAACAGACTGACAGACAAACAAAGCCAGTGAAGGCAACTGCATTTCCTATTCTCCCAGTCTAAGTATCAAGGAAGTGGTCCTGGGGTATGGGTGGCTGAGTGTGATGCCCCTGGTCATATTCTCTTACTTGTGCATGTGGAGTTCTTTTTTTTTCTAAGATTCTATTTATTTATCTGACAGAGAGAGACACAGCGAGAGAGGGAACACAAGCAGGTGGAATGGGAGAGGGAGAAGCAGGCTTCCCGCTGAGCAGGGAGCTCAATGCGGAGGTCGATCCCAGGAGCCTGGGATCATGACCTGAGCCGAAGGCAGACGCTTAACGACTGAGCCACCCAGGCGCCCCTGTGCGTGTGGAGTTCTTAAGGGAAAAGTCCTTAAGCTTAAAGTGTCTATCCCTGTATTCAAGTCACATTATAGAGATCTTATTCTACCATCCTATCTAAGTTGGGGTCTGTGATTGAGGAGAAAATAGGACAACATCAAGGTATAGTGACAGAATGCTTTCAGTGTTCAATTAACTCTGTTCCAGTTCTAATGCTTATACATCAAGTTTCTTCTTCTCCGAAGTGAAGTCACGATACCTACATTCTGAGGTTGTTATAGGAAATCTAATAAGAAAATGATTACCTAAGCACTCTGTAAGAATGCTTTTGTATCAGTAACCACTTCAAAAATATGTATGATTTCGCCCTCAATCTATAGGAAGAGGCCTTTAGACATTCCATATTATGGGCCATTGTTTCTCAAAGTGTGGTCCGTGGACCAGAAACATTGGCATCACTTGGAATTTGTGAGTAATGCTAATTCCTCAGGCTCTACCACAGAATCAGAAATTGGGGATGAGGCCCAGAAATCTGTTTTAACAGTCTCTCCAGGTGTTTCTGATGTGCTTTAACATTTGATAATCACTGCTATGGCAGATTGTGAGCATGCAGGCTGGGAACTGTCTTCAATGATGACATCACTTCCATCTATCAGTCCCTAGTGGGTGTTTTGGACCAAGCCGCACTTGTGTCTGGCCTCTACCTTATTTGCATCCCTCCCCTGGCACTGCTGGTGCTAAGGAAATGTGATGCCCTTCCAGACATTGTTCTGTGGAGGGACAGGGGAAGGGGGTGTAGCGAGAAGAGTGACACCAGAGTAAAGCCCTTTGCTTTAATGAAGCAGGGATCCTAGGTCAGGAGACAGGTGGGAATGTTCAGTTAGTGACACTCGTTGAACCTTCTGAAGCATGTGCCGTGGTTGTCATCTTTGAGTTTTCCCCGCAGACAGCAGAATTAAACTCTTTGCCAGACAGGATGCAGCACATTTTTTCTTTGGGGCATATCCCAGTAGCAGGCTGTGTCACCGCCTCTCCCACTCTGCACATCGACCTGCAATTTCCAATTTTGTTTGCACACTTTTTCACATACCAACTACCTGCATAAAGGAATTATATAGATTATTTAAACCAGAGACCTATCACAAAAAGGTAGAAAATAACAATAGTTTTTTGAACACTGATCATTCAAGTCCCTTACCAGTGGCATTGTTATATTTTTCCTAGTCCTCAGACCTGCTCTGAGATTTTATAAAAATATACACACATAGAATTTTGATGTATGTATGAGCCTTTCTGAAATCAAAATTCGGAATATAAACACTTACCAGGTATCTATTCCCCATTGTTTTAATGGGAAAATATATATAACAGTTATTTCTAGTAAGTACAAAAGCCCTAACCAATTTCATAAAATGTAACTAAAACACACATAAACCAGCTAAAGAAAAATTTTAAAAAATGATCATTTTAAAATATGAAATGCTCAGATCATCACTGTAATTCCTCTTACTGTCACCCCAATTCACTGGCTTTTGTTGACACTTGGTGAGATTTTCAAAATATCTTTACCAGTTTGTGAGGTCCTACAAATTGTATGTGAAATTTAACTGGATTTGTCTTATATATTGTCTTATTAAATGTAATATAACTTCTCATATATACATGAATATCTGTGTATCTATACCTGTATAATATTGAGATATAAATACAGTCTACAACTTTTTGGAAATAACCCAAAAGGCATTCTACTAGGAATATATTTATTAGGGAGCCATTCTGCAAGGTGTGCCTACATATTATATACATATATAAAAATTTTTCTTATCACATGGTGTAACACATAGAAGGCCCTGAAGAGATGTTAGAACTCTTTCTTATCAGGATCTGTGTTGCTCAACTCATTTCCCTATTCAATCAACACATATATAATGGGTGCCTACTATGTTAAGAACTCTGCAAGAATGGTGGGAATGAAACAATGAACAGGAAGACAAGATCTGAGAAGCTTATGTGGGAGGTGGTGGTGGGAAGAAAATAAATATGTAAATGAATAAACAATACCTGCAGATTGCGATAAGTGCAGCAAATTAAAAAACATAATGGAATGTAGTAGAGAGTAAGCAAATGGAACAGTCATTTTTGATTTCTGACTATTACCACCACTGTTATCCTTTATCAGCTGTTTAATTCTCCTCCGAGGATTAAATGAGATTTTTACATACATAATGTTTATGTACATGCAATTACATATATAGATGTAGGGCTATATGAATGGGCCTCTCACTCCTAAAATCAGGATTCTGCCTGGGGTTGTTGAGGAAATTATCCCTTAGGAAATGATGTTCAAGCCTAGACAGAAGGGTGGATGAAAGGGGTCCCACTATGTGAAGATCTAAAAGAGTGTTCAAAGAAGAAGTAATAGCGTATGTGAAGGCTAAGAGTGTGGGAAGAACCTGCTATTTCTGAGACAGGAAAAGATTGCTTGACTTCTTTGTTTGCGTGATTTTTCTTACTTTATCTCTTCTTTTTTTTTTTTAAAGATTTTATTTATTTATTTGACAGAGAGAGAGCGAGAGCAGGAACACAAGCAGGGGGAGTGGGAGAGGGAGAAGCAGGCTTCCCGCTGAGCAGGGAGCCCGACGTGGGACTCGATCCCAGGATCCTGGGATCATGACCTGAGCCGAAGGCAGACGCTTAACGACTGAGCCACCCAGGCGCCCACTTTATCTCTTCTTTTTATTCTTTTGTGTCTGTAAGGAGTCTCCAGAATGGTCTTTGACCTTAAACTGTCTCTCTAGCCCTTCTCTCCATGGTCTTCTTTCTCTCCATCCCAAATATCTCCATGGAGATAACATTCAAATGTTTTTCTCCTGCTTTCTTCGTCTGGGACAAGTGGATGGAAACCTCAGATCAAGTTTCCTTCCTTTTCATTTTGATCTACCTTGAGCCCTGGTGTTTTGTTGATGCTTCCTTCCAAATGTCCTTTCTAAGGCTTGCATCTCTCTAATCTAGAGAGATCTTGGGTTAGCCTTAGATAATGTTGCAGAATAATCCTGAATTGCTTGTGTGTGTCTAGAAAGGGAAGTGAGTTTTCTCAGGTCCTTTGATTTAGAAAGAGGACACCATGCAAGTATGTGGTGTATATCATCAATGTCCCAGAGACAGCAAAATCAGCAATCTAAACTCATAGAATTTCAAGGATGCAATAGATCTGAACATCTTCTGAGGCAGCCTTCCTACAGTTATTTTTGAACAGTTCTGTAAATTCTAGAGAACCTAAAATACTTTCTCTAGAGGCATGCTATAGAGTTATACAATTCTCTGTTAGGAAATTCTACCTCAAAAAGTTAGTTCTTCACTTTGTGCCATTAGAAAACATGGATGTATCTAGAGAGTACAATGCTAATTGAAATGAGCCAGTCAGATAAAGATAAATACCATATGATCTCACTCATATGTGGAATCTAAGAAACAAAACAAAGGAACAAAGGGAAAAAAAGAGAGAGACAAACCAAAAGACAGACTCTTAACTATAGAGAACAAACTAATGGTTACCAGGGGGAAGGTGAGGGTAGTGGGATGGGTGAAATAGGTGATGCAGATTAAAGGGTACAATTATGATGAGCACCAAGCAATATATAGAATTGTTCATTCACTGTATTATATGCCTGAAACTAATATAACACTGTATGTTAACTGTACTGGAATAAAAATAAAAATAAAACAACACAGTAAGCATGGTGCACAAACTGTCCTCAACATAGAGAACTTTCTAAGCTAATGGAAGAATGCAAAGGAAATGCCAATAGAGTTGACAACACGAAAATGAAGATTTTGTGCTTCCAATAAATCAATAAAAATATTTAGAAGTAACTAAGGCATTAGGAATGAAAGTTTACCTGCTACAAACTTAAGTTAAAAAAGGGCAGATTATAAACTCATGTATCAGTTGGTAACAACTTTTTTAAAAAATGTGAGCAGTGATGGAATGGTGGCCAATTTCTTTATTTCTAAAATGTTTCCAGTGTTCTTGTCTTAATTTTGTAAATATAAGCTATATAATTAATTAAAAGGAAGGAATGCTATACACATAGAGCTGAAATCTGACATAGAATTTCCAACAGTCTTGAATCTTTTCCCCATGTTCACTCAGAATATGTTTCTTTCCTTTTCCAACTTACAGTCCTATAGATATTTAGAAACAGCCTTTCTTGTCCTGTTAATCATATCCAAGAATAAAAAAATGGGAGGACCTTCTCTGTAAGACCAAGAAAATCAGAAGAAGTAATATTGTAGAATTGTTACTTCAAGAGTAATACTTGGTGCCATACAAAGTGAAGTGAGGCAGGACTGGCCTGAGCCAGCCCTGAGTGATAGGATAGAGGGGGGGTTTGGAACAACAAGACCATCTCTGCATTTGGATTCTCATTATTCTCCTTAACTGCCAACCATAGACACTGTGCTGTTGTAAGAGGTTTCTTATAATAGAGATGTTCTGAAGTAGGGCATACCTTAGCACCCCCTACCAGCGAAAACCCTACCCTTACTCCCACAGATGTTTGCTAATAGGGATTCCATTTCCAGGACCCTGTTCTAGATTTTTTCCCACAAGATTCTGTTTACCTGAAACCAATTGGGCCAGGAGCATGAAGCTTGCAAGAGTGAACAATAGGGACTTCATGGCTCCTGAAACACGTAGGCAGTGGGTTCTGTGGAGTCCAGAACTCTTTATTCAGTGTGACTGCACACAGGTCTTTATTGTCCTCCCTAGACGGGGTTGGGCTCAACCAGTAGACCAGTAGGATATAGAATACTGTGCCAAACAACTTCAGTTCATTGACCAGCCTCTCTAATTGAGGTGTCACTATTCAAGAGCCCTATTCTAGGCATGCCTTGGGGGAAAAAGGACTTAGAAGAGTAGGTGCAAACTCTGCTGAAGTGTATGACAATTTGGAGAGAAAAACACAAGAAGAATTTATACTGCTCCCTCAAGGCTGGGTACTCCTGTTTTTCCACAGTTCTCCTGTGTTGGTTCTAAAATATTTACCTTACTGCATTGTGACTGCCTGTTCACCTGGCTGTCTCTTTTCCTAAAATACAATGGATTTTTGAATACTGACTACATATTATTCTTTTCTGTGTGTT
>NW_027912851.1:6743-12829 GCF_054177405.1 Leptonychotes weddellii
ATTTATGTGAAAAATTTATACGTGTTGTATGGAAGTAAATGCATTAACCAGAAGAGTATAAAACAGATGTCATTCTGATAATAGTTTTCTGACTGAGTTAGAGGCAGGCATTCAAAGAAGATTTTATTTGTGTTGTTAAAAATTCTTTTGAGTAGCCCTGTGGATTGTTACTGGAGGTAAGGTCCTAGAGATTTTATTCTTTGTGGGGAATTTTTATTTTTTATTATTTAAAATTATTGAGATATAATTGATGTACATTGAAATGCATTATTTAGGGGCACCTGGGTGGCTCAGTCATTAAGCATCTGCCTTCGGCTCAGGTCATGATCCCAGGGTCCTGGGATCGAGCCCCGCATCGGGCTCCCTGCTCCACAAGAAGCCTTCTTCTCCCTCTCCCACTCCCCCTGCTTGTGTTCCTGCTCTCACTATCTCTCTCTGTGTCAAATAAATAGATAAAATCTTTTTTTTAAAAAAAGAAATGCATTATTTAAAGTGTACAATTTGATGAGTTCGACAGGTTATGCACTTGTGAAACTATCACCAGAATTAATGTAATGCATACATCCTTCACCCTCTGGTAACCATAAATCTGATATCTCTTTTTCTATGAGTTTGATTTTTTTAGATTCCACATATAAGTGAGATCATACACTGTTTGTCTTTCTCTGTCTGATTTATTTCACTTATCATAATATCCTGTACCACATTTTCTTATCCGTTGATCTGTCAGTGGACATTTAGGTTGTTTAGCTAATTGTGAACAGGCTATTCACACCTTAGGTGTTGTAAATAATGCTGCAACAATATCTGCAACACCAGTATCTCTTCAAGATCCTAATTTCAGTTCTTTTGGATAAATATCCAGAAGTGGGATTGCTGGATCATACAGTAGTTCTATTTCTATTTTTCTGAGGAAACTCCATACTGTTTTCCATAGTGGCTGCACCATTTTGCGTTCCCACCAACAGTGTGCAAGGGTTCTACTTTCTCCACATCCTTGCTAACACTTGTCTTTTTTTTTTTGACAATAGCTATCCTGACAGATGTGAGATGATATATCACTGTGGTTTTGATTGGTATTTCCTTGATGATCAGTGATGTTGAAAATTTTTTCAGGTACCTGTTGGCCATTTGTATGTACTCTTTGGAGAAATGTCTATTCATTCCTTAGCCCATCTTAAAATTGAGTTGTTAATGGTTTTTTTGTTTGTTTTTTGCTGTTGAGTTATAGGTGTTCCTTATGTATTTTGGAGATTGATCCTTTCAGTATATGGTTTGCAAATATTTCCCACCATTCCACAGGTTGCATTTTCATTCTGTTGATTGTATCCTATACTGTACAGAAGATTTTTAGTTTGATGTAGTGTCCTGCTTTTCTATTTTTGCTCTTGTTACCTGTACTTTTGATGTCATATCCATGAAATCATTGCCAAGAGCAATGTCGTGAAGATTTCCCATATATTTTCTACTAGGAATTTTACAGTTACTGGTCTTACATTTAAGTCTTTAATCCATTTTGAATTGATTTTTGTGTATGGTGTAAGATAAGAGTCCAATTTCATCCTTCTGCATGGGGATGTACAGTTTTCTCAAACCGTTTGTTGAAGATATTATTTTTCCCCATCATGTATTTTTGGCACCCTTGTTGAAGATCAGTTGACCATATATGCATGGATTTATTTATGAGCTCTCTGTTCTGTCCCATTGGTCTATATGTCTGTCTTTATGCCAGTACTGTTTTAATTACTGTAGCTTTGTAATATGTTTTGAAATCAGGAAGTGTGATGCCTCAGCTTTGTTCTTCTTTCTCAAAATTGGTTTGGCTATTTGTTCCATATGAATTTTAGAATTGTTTTCTACTTCTGTGAAAAATGCCATTAAGATTTGATAGGGATTGCATTAAATCTGTAGATTGTTTATGATCTCTGGAGATGCAGAGAGGAGTGTTTCCCACTGGGATCCTGGACCCTTAGGACTGCTGACAGACTGTGGCTATGAGGAACCTGGAGCCAAATATAGGGCCCTTCCAGAAACTCCAGGGGCACAGGTAGGAGTGTCTCCTGTCAGGTCTTTGTGACAGCAGGAATGTTTGAGGACTATGGCTGGGATGGGCTGGAATCCAGTTAGAGGGCTGGTATGGGCTGGAGCTGGTTCTTGGGCAACTTTCTGGGTGCACAGCCAGGACCAAATTCTGTATGACTATTACCCTATGCATGAGTGTGTGTGACTCTTCCAGGGCCCCTTGATACATGGCACTGATGACAGGACCAAGCCAAGTGGGGCTGTAGATAAGTCCTTAGAGGTCAGAGCTTTCTCCTGGTCTGCAGCAGGGACCAGGATTGGTGAGTCAGCTTCCGGGGTGTTGGCCTGTGTTCTTAAAACAGCTCTGCTAAGTCTTTGACTGCACCAGGGTTTCACAATCTCCTACCTGAATCCCAAAGCTCCCATAAAGCATTTTTGTCCATGGATGGATGCCAAATTATTGTTCAGAGGGGATGTGAGAGGGCAATATTTTATTCAGCCGTCTTAACGGATGTCAGTCCTCTTTTCTTACTGTTGACTTTTAAGAGTTCTTTGTATATATTGGATACAAGTCCTTTATCAGATATGTATTTTACAAATATATTCTCCTAATCTATAGCTTTTTTTTTCATTATTTTAAAAGTGTTTTTCACAGGGGCACCTGGGTGGCTCAGTTAGTTAAGCATCTGCCTTCGGCTCAGATCATGATCTCAGGGTCCTGGGATCGAGCGGCACATCCAGCTCTCTGTTCAGCAGGGAGTCTGCTTCTCCCTCTCCCTCTCTGCTTTCTTACTCTCTCTCTCCCACTCTCTCAAATAAATAAATAAAATCTTTAAAAAGTGTTTTTCACAGAGCAGCAGTTTTTAATTTAATTAATTTTAAAGATTTATTTATTTATTTTAGAGAGAGGAATGGGAGAGGGGCAGAGGGAGAGGGAGAGAAAGAATCCTCCAGCAGACTCCCTGCTGAGCATGGAGCCCGACATGGGGCTCGATCCCAGGACCTTGAGATCATGACCTGAGCTGAAATCAAGAGTCGTTCACTTAAATGACTGAGGCACCCAGGTGCCTCCAGTTTTTAATTTTGATAAAGTACATTAAATTTTTTTTCTCATGGATCATGCTTTTGGTGTTTCATGTAAAAAGTCATCACCAAACCCAAGGTCACCTAGATTTTCTTGTATGTTATCTTCTGGGAGTTGTGTACTTTTGCATTTTGCATCAGTTATGGGATCCATTTTGAACTATTTTTTGTGAAAGGTGTCAGATCTGTGTCTAGATTCATTTTTTGTGTGTCCAGTTGTTCCCGCATCGCTTCTTTCCCCCATTGAATTGTATTTGCTCCCTTATCAAAGATCAGTTAACTGTATTTGTGTCGGTCTATTTATGGGCCCTCTATTAGGTTCCATTGATCTATTTGTCTATTCTTTCACCAATACTACACTGTTTTGATTACTGTAGCTTGATAGAAAGTCTTGAAGTTGGGTAGTGTAAGTTCTCCAAATTTCTCTTTCTTCAATATTGTGCTGGCTTTTCTGTGTCTTTTGCCTTTCCATGTAAATTTTAGAATCAGTCTATCAGTACCCATAAAATAACTTGCTGGGATTTGGATTTGAATTGCCTTAAATCTATAGATAAAATTGATAAAAACTGACATCTTAACTCTGTCTCTGCATCTCATGGAAACCTCTAAGCTTTGTTGGCTTTTCCCTCCCTGCATGGCAGCTTGGAAAATCCCTGCAGGCAGTTAGCTGGGGGCAAATATAGGCTTTACGTTGTTCGTTTTCCTTCTCTCAGGAGTCACTTCTTGAGCTTCCTATTCCTCAATGATTTAAAATTGTTGTGTCATATTTTGTCCAATTTTTTAGTTGTTTGAGTTGAGACAGTAAATCTGGTCCTTTTGATTCCATCTTGGGCACAAGCAAAAATCCTAACATTTTTATTAAACATAAATTTGGTGGGTTTCCATTTCATATTATTGGTGGGCTAGTTATTCAGACCTACTCTTTAGTTAAAAATAACTAAAAAGTATGTTAACACTTTTTACAGTATCTAGAAAGCATTATTGAACTGACAAGTGAGTAAAGAAGTCTAGCCAAAAATGAATGAGAATTAATACAGAAAATAAGTTGGACATACAAGTTAGTTTTAATCTGATGGCCTAATAATTGTGGTTAATTTAAAAAAATTATTTTGATGCTGTCCCTGGGTAAGGGAGATAGAAATCAAAGCTCAGCATATACACATAGGTTTTATAATGGGAAATGATTTCACAGTAACTGATACCATAGAAAATACAAAGTAATGTGCAAATAAAATAAATATTAAATTTAATAAATGAAGTTATAAAACTACAAAAAATGAATTGTGTTTTCCATATATTAGCAAATACAAGTAGGATCAGAAATTTTTTAAAATGCTAATAGTAAAAACTTCAAAATCTGGCATAAATCTAAAAGAAAACTGAGGGAAATTAAAGGAGGAATACACCATGCTACATGATCATTGCATTCAATATTGTAATGTTGTCAAACTATAAATTCTACAAATTTAATAAATCTATAAACTCAGTCAAGGTGTTTAAATTCCATTGTTTGTTTTAACAGGAAGTGATGATCTGATTGTAAAAATCGATGAAAATTCAGAGTAAGTAATAGCTAAGGTAATCTTGAAGGAAAAGTACAAAACTGGAGACTATATAACCAATAACAAGATACAAGAGAAAAGAGAATAGTAAGAAGGAATATAGTTACACATAGCAGAATCATGGATATTCTTACGCAGTTGCTTGATTATTGCTAAGGCAACACTGCAGTCAACTGAATAACCAATGTTGTTTTTAGTAAATTGTGCCTGGGTGACTTGGCATATAGCAGAAAATTAACCTTGACTCTTCTTTCATACCTTATACAGCCAGTACAAGTGGTTGCAGATATAAATGTGAAAAGTAAAAGAACAAATATTTTAGAAGAAAGCAGAGGAGAAGGTCTTCAATACATCTGAAATGGACTATAGAAAGTAAAAATTATAAAGGAGAAATATAAGTTGAAATTTATTACGATCTAGAATTTCTGGTCATAAATTTACACCAGTAAAGGAGTAAAAAGACATAGTGTGGGAGCCAGTATTCACAATACATATGTCTGATGAAGGACTAATATATGAAATATTTTGAAAATGTTTACAAATCTGTAAGAGAAAGATCAACCTAATAAAAAAAGTAACCAGAGGTTTGAACAGACACTTAACAAAAGAGGATGTGTCAATGGCCAATAAATATATGAAAAGATACTCAACTTCATTAGTTGCCAGGGAAGTTCAGATTAAAGCCACTGATATCCTACTACACGTTCAAAGAGAAATATAGTAAGTATGAAGTTTTGATAAAGCTATCAGCAATTATAAATCATATACATTGTGCAGAGTATGGATGATGGATGTCTTCTTTGCAGAAATGTCTGTTCATGTCTTCTTCCCATTTCTTGATTGGATTATTTGTTCTTTGGGTGTTGAGTTTGATAAGTTCTTTATAGATTTTGTGTACTAGCCCTTTATCTGATATGTCATTTGCAAATGTCTTCTTGCATTCTGTCAGTTGTCTTTTGGTTTTGTTGACTGTTTCCTTTGCTGTGCAAAAGCTTTTTATCTTGATGAAGTCCCAATAGTTCATTTTTGGCCTTGCTTCCCTTGCCTTTGGCGATGTGTCTAGGAAGAAGTTGCTACAGTTGAGGTCGAAGAAGTTGCTGCCTATGTTCTCCTCAAGGATTTTGATGGATTCCTGTCTCACATTTAGGTCTTTCATCCATTTTGAGTCTATTTTTGTGTGTGGTTTAAGGAAACAGTCGAGTTTCATTCTTCTGCATGTGGCTGTCCCAATTTTCCCAACACCATTTGTTGAAGAGACTGTTTTTTTTTTTTTTCCATTGGACATTCTTTCCTGCTTTGTTGAAGATTAGTTGACCATAGAGTTGAGGGTCCATTTCTGGGTTCTCTATTCTGTTCCATTGATCTATGTGTCTGTTTTTGTGCCAGTACCATACTGTCTTGATGATTACAGCTTTTTAA
>NW_027912852.1:0-1426 GCF_054177405.1 Leptonychotes weddellii
CAGCATCGAATCATTTTAATTATTACAGCTTAATACTTGCAGGTGCTAATGCTCATGTGGTCCTTATTCCGTGCCAGGATCTATTCTCAATGCGTTACATTTAATTGTCATGACAACCCCCAGGGTAAGTATTATTACTCTTCTCATTTTACTGATGAGTGAGTTGAGGCACAGAGTAATAGTATCATTGCACCAGAGTTTACTCGGCCAGGATTGGACTGCAGGCAGTCCAGACTCTGTGCTCTTCACCTCTGTGCTTTAATGTCTGATGGGGCTAATCTCCTCTCACTGAAAATTTTCTTCAGAGGAATTTCAAATCAATATTGGAGCGTGTTGGGGTCTAAATAATGAATGCCTCTAGCCCTGTCCTCTTGAGCTATAAGTGCATACATCCACATTTCTGATGAACATCTCTACTCAGATGCCACACAGGCATCTCTAACATATCCCAAACTAGAGAACCATCGTTCTCCCCCAAACATGGTCTTTGACCTTCTGTGTTCTCTAATTTACTTGGTGGTTCACCATGGATTCATTCACCCAAGTTCTTCTACTCCCTCACCTCTACACCAGTCCAATCACCAAGTCATACTGGTTTTCCCTCTTAAACTGTTCCAGAATCAGGCTCTCTCCCTCCATCCACCACCAGCACATTAGATTGGCCCCTCATAGCCCACTTCTGGCCCCTCCCAAAGACTGATGTATCTGTAAGGCAGAGCTGAGGTTGCCTCTGGGATCAGAGGCTCTTGGGTGTCATTTACAAACTTCTCTTCTCCCATCTCCAGCCTCCCCAACAGCACTGAGCTACTTAGAGTTCCTGCACTGATTTCCTGCACCTGCGTGGACAGTCACCTACTCACCACCCTCACCATTTGCCTGGCTAATTCTCTTATATTCTTTGAAAATTTTTGCAGGGTCACTTCCTATGGGAAGTCCTCCCTGATTCCCCTCCTTTCTCCCAACCTACCACAGCTCTTTCCAAATGAGGCAGTCACTCCGTCTCCCCTCGCTCCACCACTGAGTTCCTTGAAAGCAGGACCTATGCTTTATTTACATTTGCAATCTCCAATGACAAGCCAGACCCTGGAAAATAGGCCCTCAACCAAAGCTTGCTGAGCTGAGCCAACTTCCTGTCCCTTCTGTTCTTGCCTTACTCTTCCCAGGGCTGACCCTCCAGTCCCCATGAACTAAAACGTGAGGATTGATGAGAAATGATTAAGTCAAAAGACAAAAACTAGAAAACGATCAAATTTGTGGAGCGGGATTGGTCTGGAGCAGTGGTTCTCAAACTTGATCACACACAGACACCACTTGATGAGACCTTTAAAAATGCAGATTCCCAAGCCCAGACTTCAAGCCCAGCAGGGATCTGCATTTTTTAACCAGCACCTGGGGTCATTCTGATGCTGGTGGTTCTGAGAAACAC
>NW_027912853.1:0-231 GCF_054177405.1 Leptonychotes weddellii
AAAACTGCCAAGCGATTTCTCTCCTTTGAGCCTCTGCATGGTATCGCCTTTACCTTCTGTCTGTCTAACACGAGTCTATTCAAATTTTCATGCTAATCTCAGATAGTACTTGTTCAAGAACCTTTCCTAATGGCCTTCTTCACTGATTGAAAATTGCTCTCCCTCTTCTTGTATGGATTCTACTTGTTTTAATTAACATTTCACAATGTCATGTGTATGGACAAATAAACT
>NW_027912854.1:0-231 GCF_054177405.1 Leptonychotes weddellii
CAGAAATAAGGATGGTGTGTCCTCTGCTTGCCTTTTGGTCTTTTTGACTGAGGTCACCTGGCTGACAGTTCTGGTCTCTTAGGAAAGCTTTTCTCCCACTACTTTAAAAATCACCAAAATAGATTTCAGTTAATGTCAAATTTGTTATTCTCTTTGAATTATCTTTCTTGTCAGTTTTATAATAGAAGTTTACTGATTTAGGTCTAATAGTCTAGGATGTTTTTGCAGGAA
>NW_027912855.1:0-231 GCF_054177405.1 Leptonychotes weddellii
TTACCAAATGTGAATGGAGCCCTACAGTGAAGTTTAAAAGATATAATGACTTTAAAAGGATTTTGTGCATTTTAAAGTTCCCTACACAGGCAAGCAATTGTCATCATTGTGAAAGACCTTCAGTTGAGTACAACAGAAAAAGACGTGTCACTATTTATATTTGAATGACAAAAACAGCTAAAACAATGCCCAACTTTTTTAAAAAATTTTTTTATTGTTATGTTAATCACC
>NW_027912856.1:0-231 GCF_054177405.1 Leptonychotes weddellii
ACCATTGGGGAAAACTGGGTGAACGATATATATTTTTTTTTTAAAGATTTTATTTATTTATTTGAGAGAGAGAGAATGAAAGACAGAGAGCATGAGAGGGAGGAGGGTCAGAGGGAGAAGCAGACTCCCCGCCGAGCAGGGAGCCCGATGCGGGACTCGATCCCGGGACTCCAGGATCATGACCTGAGCCGAAGGCAGTTGCTCAACCAACTGAGCCACCCAGGCGCCCCT
>NW_027912857.1:0-231 GCF_054177405.1 Leptonychotes weddellii
TTGTTTATGCCACAGTGCTCAGAATGCTGTCACTCAGAGCAGAAAAGCATTCCTGACACCCCCGTGTTGTCAGGAGCATTACCAAGTGCGGGCCACCCCGTCGGCTCAGAACAAGATCCTGAGCCTGGCTGCAGGTGGGCAGTGCCTGAGACGGCTACGGCCACTGGGGGTTGAGCTGGGCTCCATAATTCAGTCCCTAGAATTCATAACCCCCGGTAGCTCAGAATGTGA
>NW_027912858.1:0-231 GCF_054177405.1 Leptonychotes weddellii
GGCATGAGTTTTGCAGGAGCCTCTCCAGAGACGGTGCACGACCCAACCAGCATGACGGGCGCCTTCCAGCTGCTTCCCCGGGAGTCACACCCAGCAGCTCAGCCACAGGCCACCGCGGCTGTGAACGGTGTGTGTTATCACATGCGCTTTATCGCCATTCGTGTTCTACATCTGACGGCAAAATGTGTCCTTGGGTATCAGAGGAGCCTAGGACTGATTTCTTTTTAAGCC
>NW_027912859.1:0-231 GCF_054177405.1 Leptonychotes weddellii
CTCTTTGTGTTCACCCAGCAACTACTCCTGGTTGGCAGCTGATGGCCAGGAGACACATGCAGAAGGCACCTTGCTCTGAATTGGACATCCAGCCGCCCAGATTAGCAGCTCCCTGAAGAAGTTCCTCAAGAGCTGGCCCCCAGAGGCTCAGCCACAGCTCTGTCTGCTGGGTCCCCAAAAATCCGTGGTCTAAGCCATGCCTAGGAAGTGCCAGGAAGCGTTCTACAGCTC
>NW_027912860.1:0-231 GCF_054177405.1 Leptonychotes weddellii
TGAAACAGATCTATACAACTTTGATATGTAGAGTTCCTCCTTCTAACTTGATTAGTTTTTTTTCTGCCTTGTGTATGTCCTGGGTGATTGAGTATGTGTACCACATGAGCAAATTACCTTAATTCCTGTTATGTATTGAGTTGTTTACCCCCAAAATTCAACGTTGAAGTCCTAACCTCTCAAACCACAGAATGTGACCTTATTTGGAAATAGGATCATTGCAGATGTAAT
>NW_027912861.1:0-231 GCF_054177405.1 Leptonychotes weddellii
CTGGGTGGCTCAGTTGGTTAAGCGACTGCCTTCGGCTCAGGTCATGATCCTGGAGTCCCGGGATCGAGTCCCGGATCGGGCTCCCTGCTCGGCAGGGAGTCTGCTTCTCCCTCTGACCCTCCCCCCTCTCATGTGCTCTCTCTCTCCTCTCATCCTCTCTCTCAAATAAATAAATAAAATCTTTAAAAAAAAAAAAAAAAGAAAAGAATGAGCCATTTACAATTATTTAGA
>NW_027912862.1:0-231 GCF_054177405.1 Leptonychotes weddellii
TCTGTTGCTGTGCCAGTAAACACAATTTGCCAATTATTATTATTATTATTATTTAAGATTTTTATTTATTCATTTGAGAGAAAGAGCATGAGAGGGGAGAGAGGGTCAGAGGGAGAAGCAGACTCCCTGCTGAGCAAGGAGCCCACTGTGGGACTCGATCCTGGGACTCCAGGATCATGACCTGAGACTAAGGAAGTCGTTTAACCAACTGAGCCACGCAGGCGCCCCATT
>NW_027912863.1:0-1426 GCF_054177405.1 Leptonychotes weddellii
ATTGACTCCTTAATTTCTCTTTCTTCTGTCTTGTTGTTGGTGTATAGGAATGCCACTGATTTCTGTGCATTGATAAAGGAATTCAATAAGGTCATAGGATACAAAATAAATATACCAAAATCCATTGTATTCTTATATACTAATAAAGAAGCAGTAGAAAGAGAAATTAAGAACTGCGCCAAAAATAAAAAAATACCTAGGAATAAACTTCACCAAAGAGGTGAAAGATCTATGCTTTGAAAACTATGATAAATTGATGAAAGAAATTCAAGATGACACAAATGGAAACACATTCTGTGCTCATGGATTGGAAGAACAGATATTGTTAAACTATCCATAATACCCAAAGCAATCTGCAGATTTAATGCAATCCCTATCAAAATGCCAACAGCATTTTTCTAGAACTAGAACAAACAATCCTTGTTTGTATGGAACCACAAAAGACTCCAAATAGCCAAAGTAATCTTGAAAAAGAAAAGCAAAACTGGAAGCATCACAATTCCGGACTTCAAGTTATATTACAAAGTTGTAGTGATCAAGGCAGTGTGGTACTGGCACAAAAACAGACACATAGATCAGTGAAACAGAATAGAAAACCCAGAAATGAACCCAACATTATTTAGTCAGTTAATCTTCGATGAAGGAGGCAAGAATATGCAATGAGAAAAAGACAGTCTCTTTAACAAATTGTGCTGGGAAAACTGAACCACTTTCTTATACCATACACAAAAATAAATTCAAAATGGGTTAAGTATCTAAATGTGAGTCCTAAAACCATAAAAATCCTGCAAGAGAGCATAGGTAGTAATTTCTCTGACATTGGCCATAGCAACATTTTCTAGATAAGGCTCCCGAGGCAAGGGAAAAAAAAAGAAAAGCAAAAAGAAACTACTGGGAATACATCAAAATAAAAAGCTTCTGCACAGCAAAAGAAACAATCAACAAAACTAAAAGACAACTTACTGAATGGGAGGAGATATTTATAAATGACATATCCAATAAGGTGTTAGTATCTAAAATATATAAAGAACTTAAATAACACCAAAAAACCCAAATAATCCAATTAAAAATGGGCAGAAGACATGAACGGACAGATAGCCAACAGACACATGAAAAAATGCTCAATATCACTAGTCATCAAGGAAATGCAAGGCAAAAGCACAACGAAATACCACCTCATACTTGTCAGAATGGCTAAAATAAAAACCATAAGAAACAGCAAGTGTCGGTGAGGATGTGGAGATAAAGGGACCCACTTGCACTATTGGTGGGAATGCAAACTGGTACAGCCCCTGTGGAAAACTGTATGGCAGTTTCTTAAAAAATAAAAATAGAACTACTGTATGTTCCAATAATTCCATTTCCAGGTATTTGCCCAAAGAATATGAAAACACTAATTTGAAAAGATATATGCACCCATATGTTT
>NW_027912864.1:0-231 GCF_054177405.1 Leptonychotes weddellii
TAATACAACGAAAGGCCAAGAGAAAAGAAGTAGAGTTACACGGTTATAAGATTAGAATACTTGATGTGCAGTGGTATAATGTAACTCAAAGATAGACTGGAAGACATTCAAGTTGAATACAATAAACCCGAAAGCAGCCATTAAAATAAAACTATACAAAGAATTATAGCTAATGTGCTATCAAAAAATGTAATAAAATCTTCCAAAAAATAATCGTGTAGTGCAAAAGAA
>NW_027912865.1:0-231 GCF_054177405.1 Leptonychotes weddellii
TGTCCTTTGGGTGGTCTCCGTGAACACTTGGCTGTGGACGTCCCACAGCTCCACTGTGCCTGCCCCCGGCCAGGCTGTGCCCTCCATCCTGTGGTCATGGAGCTGGATGAGCCGTCTGCCCGTCTCCTACACTTCTGGAGTGCGGGCGGCCAAGCCTCACCATAAGATGGGGGTGCGTGCCTCCCCCTCCCTGGACGGCGGCAGATGTTTTGGGAGGGGATGTACAGAGAG
>NW_027912866.1:0-231 GCF_054177405.1 Leptonychotes weddellii
TTCACTTAGCATTATACTCTCTGGATCCATCTATGTGCTTAAAAATGGCAAGTTTCATTTTTTTTATTCTTTATTTAAATTCAGTTTAATTAACACGTACTGCATTGTTAGTTACCAGGGTGGAATTTAGTGATTCATTGGTTGCATGTGACACCCAGTGCTCATTATATCCAGTGTCTTCCTTGATGCCCATCACCCAGTTACCCCTTACCCTGATCTTCCTCCCCTCCA
>NW_027912867.1:0-231 GCF_054177405.1 Leptonychotes weddellii
CACACATGCACACACACGCACACATGCACACCCTTCTTTTGCAGAAAGCATCGATTCACACACCAGAGTAGAAAACAGCAGGTCACACCCCTATTACCAATGACACCCTGGTTTACATGGCAGTGCAACTATTCCAGAAGCAAGGAAAGAATATCAGTCTCATTTCATCATAACCACAGCCACAATCAAATGTTTTCTCTAAAACATTTAAATAACTACACGCTTCTGTTT
>NW_027912868.1:0-231 GCF_054177405.1 Leptonychotes weddellii
TTTTCTCTTATTTTTTTTAAATTTATTTATTTATTTATTTATTTATTTATTTATTTATTTTGGATGTAGTGTTCCATGATTCATTGTTTGCATATAACACCCAGTGCTCCATTCAATATGTGCCTCTTTAATACCCATCACCAGGCTAACCCATCCCCCCCCATCTCCCCTCTAGAACCCTCAGTTTGTTTCTCAGAGTCCATAGTCTCTCATGGTTTGTCACCCACTCCG
>NW_027912869.1:0-231 GCF_054177405.1 Leptonychotes weddellii
TGAAACAGATCTATACAACTTTGATATGTAGCGTTCCTCCTTCTAACTTGATTAGTTTTTTTTCTGCCTTGTGTATGTCCTGGGTGATTGAGTATGTGTACCACATGAGCAAATTACCTTAATTCCTGTTATGTATTGAGTTGTTTACCCCCAAAATTCAACGTTGAAGTCCTAACCTCTCAAACCACAGAATGTGACCTTATTTGGAAATAGGATCATTGCAGATGTAAT
>NW_027912870.1:0-231 GCF_054177405.1 Leptonychotes weddellii
CAGCTCCTGCTTCCAGGCGCCCTTTGTGTCCGAGGCAGAGAAGCTCCCGGAGGAAGTCTGAGGCAGGCTCCCTGCAGGCGCTGAGCTCAGGGGTGCTTGGGCATCACTTGCAGGGCAAGGTGGGTGTCTGGCAGCCCTGCCTCTGAAAACGGCCCCACCCCCGTCGGCTGCAATGAGGCCGTGGCCCCACAGTCTGGCCGGGCTGCTGGGATCACTGAGGACACCCGGTCC
>NW_027912871.1:0-231 GCF_054177405.1 Leptonychotes weddellii
TCTCTCACAATTCTGGGCAATGGAAGTCTGAGATTAAGGTGTTTATAAGGTTGGTTCCTTCTGAAGTTTCTAAGGGACATTCCATTCCATGTCCACTTCCCAGGTTCTGGTGATTACGAGAAACTCTTGGCACACTTTGGCTTTTAGATGATCCATCTCTCCTATCTCTTGCCTCTGTCTTCACATGGTGTTCTTCTCTGTGTATCTGTGTGTCTGTGTCCACATTTCCTT
>NW_027912872.1:0-231 GCF_054177405.1 Leptonychotes weddellii
CTCTGAGACAAATAATGCAAGATATGTTAAGAAAAAAAAAAAAGAAGAAGAAGAAGGTAGCGGGAGGGGAGGAATGAAGCGGGGGAAATCGGAGGGGTGGACGAACCATGAGAGAAGATGGACTCTGAAAAACAAACTGAGGGTTCTAGAGGGGAGGGGGGTGGGAGGATGGGTTGGCCTGGTGGTGGGTGCTGAGGAGGGCACGTTCTGCATGGAGCACTGGGTGTTGTG
>NW_027912873.1:0-231 GCF_054177405.1 Leptonychotes weddellii
CATCCATCCATCCACTAACCATCCATCCATCCATCCATCCACTAACCATCCATCCATCCACTAACCATGCATCCATCATTCATCCATTCTTCTATCCTTCTACACATCCATCCACCTATAACCATATATCCATCATTCATCCATCCATCCATCCATCCATCCATCCATCTAGTAACCATCCATCTACTAACCATCCATCCTTCTACTAACCATCCATCCATCTACTAACCA
>NW_027912874.1:0-1426 GCF_054177405.1 Leptonychotes weddellii
TAGTGGTTGATGGCCCTTATTTTCTAATTAAAATAGAAAACTGGGAGGGGGACAGAGGGGCAATAGATTTGCACTGTCCTGATACAGAGACTTTACATTCTAGTGAGAGTTAAAACCCACAGTCAAGGTCCACGATGGCTCAAAGTAATTAATACTTGGAGTCAGTAGGAGACACACATGTGTGGAGCCTCCTTATGAGCCTCAGTATTGTAGAAAAGCAGTTCTCAACAAAAGGAGATTCCACACGAGTCAGGTATGCTCTGTGCAGTGTGGGGAGGTGTGGCTGCAGAAATGGGTCCTCTCCATGCACTGGTGACAAAGAAAGAAGGTTCCTGGTTTGAATCAAAGAGCAGCTTTTTCCCAGGTGGTGCCTGCAGCTCACACCTGAGGTTAGCAGTGGAATCTAGTGGAGAACATAGGACATACGCGCACAGTCAGAGGCTGAACACTTGACGTAACTTCCACACCCTGGTACCTGAGTGTTGGATTTTCTTGTGCAGAGGTTTCTTCTGCAGCCTGGCCAGTTCCTCCCTCACTGCTCTTCATCCCAGTTCCTGGCCTCTTCCATCAACTGGACGTTCAGAACTTCTAACTCAACGTTCTCCTGTCCACCTACTCTGCCTCTTGGTTCTCTTCTCCACAGCCACCAGAAAATGTTACTAGACAGCAAGGGATTGAACCTCTTTCTGGGAACCAAGAGCTCCTGGGATAAGAGGGTGTGTGGATGAGCCTTGAAGCAAGCGGCTTCTTTCAGCTGCTTCAGATCCTCCTCTGGCTGGTGCTTCCGAGACTGTGCCTTCAGGGCCGACAGTCATTAAAACCAATGATTCCTGATACACACAGCAACATGGTTGTATGCACAAGGACTCTTGCTGAGCCAAAGAAGCCCTACAAAGAAAGTACATGTGATACAATTATCCATTTATGAATTCTACAAAATTAAAGTTAGTCTAAGGTGACATGAGAAAGATGAATAGTTATGTGGGGACAGGGTGAAGAAGGGAAGAGGGAGGAGGAATTCCAAGATAAGTACAGGACATTTTAGGGAGAACTGATGTGCTCACTCTCGATAATATTGATTTTGACACCAGTGTTTATCATATCCCACACTCTGCATGTGTGTAGTTCATCCTGTGACAAGTACACACATCGAAGCTATTATAGGTAATCACAGAGATGATTCTGGAGGAACACAGAGCAAAATTTGAGAGACTTGAAATTACACCTTCACAATCCTGATTCTCTCTGCATTTCAAACAAACTGTAGAACCAGCATTCTGTCCCCATTACAGGAGGGGTTCCACCTTCCTAATGAGCCTGCCCACTCTGTCCCAAGGGGGGTTTCAGGGATGCAGCACAGTACTGTGGAAGGAGCACCGACTTATATCCTGGGGCTCACTCTCACCCCATGAATGCTCTTGGACAA
>NW_027912875.1:0-231 GCF_054177405.1 Leptonychotes weddellii
CCACGCTGACAGGACCCGCTGCGGAGGACTGGGGACGACGTGGGTCCTTATCCACACCGCCAGGAGCCCGGCCTCCTCAGGACTGCACGTGGGAGAAGGTGAGAAGTCGCCTAAGCGGGAACTGCTGAGGGGGTGCGTGCTCACAGGACCCGGTGGAGGAAGGGCACGCGGTGTAGACGGTGGGGTTTCGGTGGCTTTGTGTGCGGTGACGGGGGGTCCCGCGGTGCTGAT
>NW_027912876.1:0-231 GCF_054177405.1 Leptonychotes weddellii
TCCCTCCTGACGGAGTCACCCCCCTGCCAGAGGCCTGGGAGGTCCGACCTGGCTGGCAGCTGTTGCTGACCCCAGAGCCGTGGGGAGGGGTGCAGGACGGGGGGCGCGTAGAGCACCTGGCCCGCTGCTGCCCCTCTGGCCCCGGAATGGGGTGGCTGGTGCCGCCGTCCGCTCAGCACTGCTAGGGAAAAAGATCCACAAACAAGGGGAGAAGAGAGGCCTCTTACCCAG
>NW_027912877.1:0-231 GCF_054177405.1 Leptonychotes weddellii
CGCCGCGGGGCTTGATCCCAGGACCCTGAGCCGAAGTCAGATGCTTATCTGACTGAGCCACCCAGGCGCCCCGAAGGGCTCAGGCTTTCAGTGTATACCCATACCAGACTTTCTCCCTGATCTGGGCCTTTGCTTGGTCCCTCCACACCTGGAACACTGTTGCTCAATGCTGTTGTCGTTCAACTACTATATTGTAAATGCACACGCGGGAGTATAAATTATATATCTATA
>NW_027912878.1:0-231 GCF_054177405.1 Leptonychotes weddellii
TGAAACAGATCTATACAACTTTGATATGTAGAGTTCCTCCTTCTAACTTGATTAGTTTTTTTTCTGCCTTGTGTATGTCCTGGGTGATTGAGTATGTGTACCACATGAGCAAATTACCTTAATTCCTGTTATGTATTGAGTTGTTTACCCCCAAAATTCAACGTTGAAGTCCTAACCTCTCAAACCACAGAATGTGACCGTATTTGGAAATAGGATCATTGCAGATGTAAT
>NW_027912879.1:0-231 GCF_054177405.1 Leptonychotes weddellii
AGTACGCGGGGAGAAAGGTGAGCCCGGCTCGTGGTCCTGGGGGCGCCTCGGGAGGCTTTGTCCACGTGGGGGTCCCAGAGCCGCAGTCAGCCTGGCAGCCTCCCCTGGGGAGGGTCTCAGACCCAAGTCCCTCTTCCGGCAGGGAAACGGTGGGAGGCGTGCAAGGTCTGGCTCAGGGCTCGGTTTGATGGCCCGGTCGGTGAGGGCCCAAGGCCAGCGTCTGCCCGCGTT
>NW_027912880.1:0-231 GCF_054177405.1 Leptonychotes weddellii
GTTGCTGTGCCAGGAAACACAATTTGCCAATTATTATTATTATTATTATTATTTAAGATTTTTATTTATTCATTTGAGAGAAAGAGCATGAGAGGGGAGAGAGGGTCAGAGGGAGAAGCAGACTCCCTGCTGAGCAAGGAGCCCACTGTGGGACTCGATCCTGGGACTCCAGGATCATGACCTGAGACTAAGGAAGTCGCTTAACCAACTGAGCCACGCAGGCGCCCCATT
>NW_027912881.1:0-231 GCF_054177405.1 Leptonychotes weddellii
TCACCTGCTCAGGTCCTGTGTGTGCAGGGCCCCTCCCCCACCTGCCCAGGTCCTGTGTGTGCAGGGCCTTCCCCACCTGCCCAGGTCCTGAGACGGTTCTTCCTGAAAGAGGTTGCTGTTCTGTGAGTCAGGGAGCTGCCCTCCTGAGAGAGCACCTTCCGTGTCTCCATTCACTGAAGGCATGGAGCCGTCTCAGCCATTTTACCTTCCCCGGGCAGCAGCGGGAGAGGT
>NW_027912882.1:0-231 GCF_054177405.1 Leptonychotes weddellii
CAAATGCCGCTGGGTGGTGTGGCCCCGTCCCCCTCCATCAGCTCCAGGCGATTTACGGGCCTTTCCCGAAGGTTGTCTCTGAGCCCAGACCTCAGTCGGGAAGCCAGGAGCTGGGCCTCAGGGCCGGCCCCGCCGCTGCCTCTGCTCCCCCACAGCCTGGGTGGGATCTGGCTCGGCTGCCAGTCCCTGTCCCCCCTGACCAGGTGCCCCAGGCAAGTCTGGCACCTCCTC
>NW_027912883.1:0-231 GCF_054177405.1 Leptonychotes weddellii
TTAGCCTGGTGATGGGTATTAAAGAGGGCACGTACTGAATGGAGCACTGGGTGTTATATGCAAACTGAATCATGGAACACTACATCAAAAACTAATGATGTAATGCATGGTGATTAACATAACATAATAAAATTAAATTAAAAAAAGGAAAACGTGATTTTGTCAAACGCATTTGAACGGCTTTTCCTTCAGTTTTGGGAGTCCCTGATATTGACTATTTGGTCTTCCAAC
>NW_027912884.1:0-231 GCF_054177405.1 Leptonychotes weddellii
ACTCAACATAATACCCTCCAGTTCCATCCACGTCGTTGCAAATGGCAAGATCTCATTCCTTTTGATGGCTGCATAATATTCCATTGTATATATATATACCACATCTTCTTTATCCATTCATCTGTCGATGGACATCTTGTAGAGCCACATTTTTGGTTGGGTCTGTATCATAGTGCAATCTAACTAGCTGTGTGACCTTGGGTTTGTGATTTAACTCTTATATCCCTCAGT
>NW_027912885.1:0-1426 GCF_054177405.1 Leptonychotes weddellii
GTACCCACTTCTATCATCCAATCCACAGCAATGGCACTCCGATCCACACACCCACACCCACTCCTACCCCAACCCCAACCCCAACCCCAACCCCAACTCCAACATCAGAAATGATTGCTGGGTCTCAGAGTCTGTCACGGGAGAGCCCTTGCTCCAGGCTAGCCCAGACCACACCTGTGGATAGTGCTTTAGGAAGTAGCCGACACACACCCATTGGTACTCCACATTCTAACTGCAGCAGTAGTGTCCCTCCCAGCCCTGTTGAATGCAGGAATCCATTTGCATTTACCCCAATAAGCTCCAGTATGGCGTATCATGATGCCAGCATTATCTCAAGTAGTCCTGTGAAACCGATGCAAAGACCCATGGCCACACACCCTGACAAAACCAAGCTTGAATGGATGAATAATGGGTATAGTGGGGTTAGTAATTCATCAGTTTCTGGCCATGGCATTCTCCCAAGCTATCAGGAACTAGTGGAAGACCGTTTCAGGAAACCTCATGCTTTTGCTGTGCCTGGACAGTCTTACCAGTCTCAATCCAGACATCATGACACTCATTTCGGTCGCTTGACTCCTGTCTCTCCTGTGCAGCATCAAGGTGCCACTGTAAATAACACCAACAAACAGGAGGGTTTTGCAGTCCCTGCCCCTCTTGATAATAAAGGGACTAATTCATCTGCCAGCAGCAACTTCAGATGCCGGAGTGTGAGCCCTGCTGTTCATCGCCAACGTAATCTTAGTGGAAGCACCCTGTACCCCGTATCTAATATCCCCCGATCTAATGTGACCCCCTTTGGAAGTCCAGTAGCCCCAGAGGCTCACGTTTTCACAAATGTTCACACAGATGCGTGTGCCAACAACATAGCTCAAAGAAGTCAGTCAGTTCCATTGACAGTCATGATGCAGACAGCCTTCCCGAATGCTCTTCAGAAGCAAACAAACAGTAAAAAAATAACCAGTGTCTTGTTGAGTAAACTTGATTCTGACAATGATGACTCAGTGAGAGGTTTGGGCGTGAACAACCTGCCCTCCAATTACACAGCCCGGATGAATCTCACTCAGATTTTGGAGACTTCCACTGTTTTTCCTAGTGCCAATCCGCAGAATATGATCGATTCCAGCACTTCTGTTTATGAATTCCAAACACCACCTTACCTCACTAAAAGTCATAGCACCGATCAGATCAGCTTTTCTCCTGGAGATAATCAAGCACAATCAGAAATCGGAGAGCAACAGTTAGATTTCAGTAGCACTGTTAAAGACCTGCTGAGTGGAGACAGCTTGCAAACCAACCAGCAGCTGGTAGGTCAGGTAGCGTCTGACCTCACTAATCCTGCGTCTGATTTCTCGAGTGACATCAGGCTGTCTTCTGAGCTCTCAGGCAGCATCAATGATTTGAACACTTTAGACCCAAACCTACTGTT
>NW_027912886.1:0-231 GCF_054177405.1 Leptonychotes weddellii
AAATGGACCCTCAACTCTACAGTCAACTAATCTTTGACAAATCAGCAAAGAATATCCAATGGAAAAAAGACAGTCTCTTCAACAAATGGTGTGGGGTAATTGGACAGCCACATGTAGAACAATGAAACTGAACCATTTTCTTATACCATATACAAAGATAAACTCAAAATGGATGAAAGACCTAAATGTGAGACAGGAATCCATCAAAATCCAAGAGAAGGACACAGGCAG
>NW_027912887.1:0-231 GCF_054177405.1 Leptonychotes weddellii
TCATTAATGGGATTACAGAAAAAATATCTCAGTTGTCACTAAAAAGTCAAATGAAGTTTTCTAGATCACAAATTGTTTCCATATTTTTTTTATATCTTATTTATTTATTTGAGAGAGAGAGAATGAGAGAGAGAGAGCACATGAGGCGGGGGAGGGTCAGAGGGAGAAGCAGACTCCCCGCCGAGCAGGGAGCCCGATGCGGGACTCGATCCAGGGACTCCAGGATCATGA
>NW_027912888.1:0-231 GCF_054177405.1 Leptonychotes weddellii
GGCAGGGGGGCTCAGGGTCCTGGGTCTGACTCGCTGTGTGACTCTCCCTCAGCTCCTGACCCCGCCAGCCGAGATGTCCTGCCAGCAGAACCAGCAGCAGTGCCAGCCCCCTCCCAAGTGTCCCGCGCCCAAGTGCCCCCCAAAGTGCCCCCCCAAGTGCCCCCCAGTCTCTTCCTGCTGCGGCTCCAGCTCTGGGGGCGGCGGCTGCTGCAGCTCTGGGGGCGGCGGCTG
>NW_027912889.1:0-231 GCF_054177405.1 Leptonychotes weddellii
GGTTTTACTGCACCAGCTTCCCATGACATTTATGATAAGGAGGCAAAATAACAACGATAGAGTGGATATCCCAGGACTCTCAAGAAATCATGGTTTTTTTTGTTTTTTTTTTTTAAAGATTTTATTTATTTATTTGACAGAGAAAGACACAGCGAGAGAGGGAACACAAACGGGGAGTGGGAGAGGGAGAAGCAGACTCACTGCCGAGCAGGGAGCCCGATGCGGGACTCG
>NW_027912890.1:0-231 GCF_054177405.1 Leptonychotes weddellii
TTGAATCAAGTCCAATTCCAGTTAAATATGCCTTGCATAAAATGGGTAAAATTGACAAAGGTATCCGTTTACCTATGGTTTGGTTAAATCAACAATACCATGACCAAGTGGATGCAGGATTACGTTCAGCCGGCCTTATTGACTAAATTCGAAAAATTGCACAGCTACAAAGGATAACCCATGCACCATAATCAACTTTCTAAAAAGCCTCAAACTTCAATTTCAAGCCAT
>NW_027912891.1:0-231 GCF_054177405.1 Leptonychotes weddellii
AAGGAGAAAAAAATACTTAGATGTAGAGATATAGATAGAGATAGCTGTAGAGGTAGAAGTAGAGATATCCCCCATTCCCTTTGCTTGGTTGATAGAAGGCCAGAGTGATGAGAATCTCAGTCTTTACCAACAAACCTCAGAAAAGGACATAAATTTGATGACTTTGATTAGCCATACTAGCCAGCTGATTCTTGATCTAAACAAAATTCATAAAATTTTCATGCCATGCCC
>NW_027912892.1:0-231 GCF_054177405.1 Leptonychotes weddellii
GATCCCGGGACTCCAGGATCATGACCTGAGCCGAAGGCAGTTGCTTAACCAACTGAGCCACCCAGGCGCCCCATTTCACCCTTATTCTTAGCATCCGTGCCCTCCACCCCCACCGCCAAGGTGTCCAAAAACAAGGAATTATTTAAGCAAAGGATTAAGTGGTAATTTTTAACCTAAAAGATGTTTGCAGACCAAGTACAAATGGTTGAGGTGGGAGTACTTTGGGATTAG
>NW_027912893.1:0-231 GCF_054177405.1 Leptonychotes weddellii
GTGCCCGAGAAGCACAGGGAGCTGCGTCAGGGAACGCTACCCACTGCCTCCCAGGGGAGTCTGTCTGGCCCTCTTGAAGCATGTGGAAGTTATTCTTTAGACCAAATCTAAAAAGAAAAGAAAAACAGCCGTAGGAACAGTTAAAATTATATTTTTAGCAACTGTGCTAACAAGCACTGTACATACGGGGACAGACACTACGCCTTCTGTGTATTCCGGGCCTTCTGGGCC
>NW_027912894.1:0-231 GCF_054177405.1 Leptonychotes weddellii
TGGGGGTGGGTGGGGGGGGGGGGGGGGGGGGCGACGGGAAGCGGAGTACACCCAAATCTCAATAGAATGTATAGTTTGAAATGGCATTCCTGGTGAATCTGAGATCTTATCCCTACCAACTAGGCCCTTGAGAGTCAACAGTGTAAGTGGTAAGGACCTGGGCTTTTGAGTCAAACAAACCTTGGTTCACATTCCACTTCCCAGTTGCTGTGTGTCTCAGTTTATTCACCT
>NW_027912895.1:0-231 GCF_054177405.1 Leptonychotes weddellii
TTATCAGATGGGGTGGTAATTTAGAGTAAGGATATATTATTCAGTGCTGCTCTGTGCAGGTGGAATTCAAAGTGTGTTTGCAGACATTTCTTATTTTAGGTGGTCATAGTCTTTTCTCAAAGTACAATTGCTCTCGGGCGCCTGGGTGGCTCAGTTGGTTAAGCGACTGCCTTCGGCTCAGGTCATGATCCTGGAGTCCTGGGATCGAGTCCCGCATCGGGCTCCCTGCTC
>NW_027912896.1:0-1426 GCF_054177405.1 Leptonychotes weddellii
TGGAAGGCACTACTGGAATCTAGTGGGTAGAGGTTAAACATTCTATAATTCATGGAGAATTATCTGTCAATAAGTCAATAGTCAAAATGTCAATAGCGATGTTGTTGAGAAACACTGTACACACTGCTTCTGATAGATGGTAGGCATCCAGATGCCTGGAAGGTGATTGAAAATTTGAGAGAATACCAGTGTTAAGATGTTAAAATCTGATGTGTCATGATGCGAACATCTGTACTAATCTCAGGGATAAATTTTTTCTCTTTATTTTTCTCTTTACCTTTTCCTGATTTGTCATTCACCCATAATTCTTTTTGTGTTCCGTGCCATCAAGATTCAATAACAAAAGCTAATCAGAGCAAGAGAGAAAGGCTGAAATGAACCAACTGTTATAGGATTAGACTCAGAGATATCAATATGAACCCATGTTTAAGTTAATATAAATACAGATAGATTTTTTAAAAATTTAGATATGTGTGTTTCCATGAGTTAGTGTGCATACATGTATGATCTGTCCACTGAAAGAGCCTGGAAGCAATGGTACTGCATTAAAAATGAGCACACCCAGTGCCTAGGGCTTGGCTTCAAATGTCATTCTTCAATAAAAGGAACCAGGACTCCTTGGAGAAACAGCTGATTCTAGGGCTAGAAAAGGGAATATACAAGATAAGCCTGGCTATCCTTATAGTTCCAGGAAGTATGAAAGTGTCCAAATGATGGGAGCATGTAAAAGAAGCTTACAATGACCAAGGCTAGAACACTTTAAACAACAAAATAAACAAAGAAGTGCTGGATTCTAATCCAAAGTATAAAATAAATGTCCATGTGGGCTACTCTTAATAAATTGCTTCCAAAGAGTAGAGCAATGTGTGTGTGTGGTGGGGCATGATTTTACAGTGGAGAAACCTAGAGAACACTACCTCGGCCATATGATCAAGATTTGTCTCATCAGTGAACAGTCATGCCAATAGCATGTACATTTAACATGATGTTGTGAGAATAGGGCTTCACCTCTGTGATCATTCTCCCATTTCTTTCAGGGCTATTCAATAAAGCAGTTTTTGAAACCAAAAAACACTGAAAGTGACCCTATATGCTAATAAGTAGGAGAGTGAGTCAGTAAACTCTGTAGCACCATGTGGTAGTAAAGAAAAAAATAATGAAAAAGAAAAAAGGACAAAAAGAATGAGTTAGATATCCATGAACTGATACAGAATGATTTCTGGATTATAATTTTTTTTTTTTTAAAGATTTTTTTATTTATTTATCTGAGAGAGAGAATGGGAGACAGAGAGCATGAGAGGAGGAGGATCAGAGGGAGAAGCAGACTCCCCGCCGAACAGGGAGCCCGATGCGGGACTCGATCCCGGGACTCCAGGATCATGACCTGAGCCGAAGGCAGTTGCTTAACCAACTGAGCCACCCAGGC
>NW_027912897.1:0-231 GCF_054177405.1 Leptonychotes weddellii
TGAAACAGATCTATACAACTTTGATATGTAGCGTTCCTCCTTCTAACTTGATTAGTTTTTTTTCTGCCTTGTGTATGTCCTGGGTGATTGAGTATGTGTACCACATGAGCAAATTACCTTAATTCCTGTTATGTATTGAGTTGTTTACCCCCAAAATTCAACGTTGAAGTCCTAACCTCTCAAACCACAGAATGTGACCGTATTTGGAAATAGGATCATTGCAGATGTAAT
>NW_027912898.1:0-231 GCF_054177405.1 Leptonychotes weddellii
GGCTAACCAATCCCCCCTACCCCCTCCCCTCTAAAACCCTGTTTGTTTCTCAGAGTCCATAGTCTCTCATGGTTCATCTCTCCCTCCAATTCCCCCCCACACTTTTCCCTTCCTTCTCCTAATGTGCTCCATGCTCTTCCTTATGTTCCACAAATAAGTGAAACCATATAATTGACTTTCTCTGCTTGACTTACTTCACTTAGCATAATTGTTTTAAAAGTACATGAAAAT
>NW_027912899.1:0-231 GCF_054177405.1 Leptonychotes weddellii
TATGGGAAATTCTTTACTTCTCTTCCTATTCTTAATGATAGCCTTGCTGGATAGAGTATTCTAGGTTTCAGATTTTTCCCATTGAGCACTTTGACTGTATCATGCCCTTCCTTCTAGCTTGACAAATTTCTGTGGAGAGACCTGCAGCTAGCACTATGGGTCTTCCCTTGTTTGTTAAGGATTTTTTTTTTTTTTTTTTGGTCATTACACATTGCAAATTTAATTACAATA
>NW_027912900.1:0-231 GCF_054177405.1 Leptonychotes weddellii
CTTTGAAAGAGCATGGGCTGGATCCAGTGCTGCCCACTTGGTCTCTCTATCATGTCCTCTTGGGCAGGGCACAAACTCCATTCTGTGTGCAGAGACCCTCCAAACCTCATACCCCATCCATGCGGAGCTAACATGGTGATCACATTAGTAGTGGAAAACTGCAAATCATAAAAACATTCACATATTCATCAGGGATATCGGTCTGAAATTCTCCTTTTTGATGGGGTCTTT
>NW_027912901.1:0-231 GCF_054177405.1 Leptonychotes weddellii
CCCTGCTCAGAGAGGAGTCTGCTTCTTCCTCCCCTTCTGCCCCCCCGCCCTCGCTTGTGTGCGTTTGTGCACGCGTGCTCTCTCTCTCTCAAATAAATAAATAAAATCTTACAAAAAAAATCAGCATTTTATCAGTACTCCTGTTCTTGTGCAAAAGTAAATTATGGTTTTAAATATTTAGATAAACACTGAAGTCAAAGTGTTCTTTTAAGTTACGGTGCACTGTATAGT
>NW_027912902.1:0-231 GCF_054177405.1 Leptonychotes weddellii
CACTCTTGTGGACATTGGGAATAATAGCAATAAAAAAAAAATAGACATAATAGCTGCCCTCTAGATTGAAGTGTAGACTTTAATCCAGTGAGGGGCAAGGGATAATTAGAAATAAATAAATAAATGTGTGTATGTCAAATTAAAAGTTCCAGGAAGAAAAATAAATGACATGAAACATTTAGGAGGTATGGCAGGTATCATTGAAAAGAAGAGTGTCAGGCCAGGCCTCTA
>NW_027912903.1:0-231 GCF_054177405.1 Leptonychotes weddellii
GACGGCAGGGCCTCTGATACGAAGAAGTCAACGCCACCGCCCTGAAATTCATGACTCATCGCTTCTTTCCCGGAGTGGCCGCAATACGTTGCCCTGCTTTCCTCCGGCACAGAGTATTTCTCTCAAAAAAGGTTGATGGAATTCTAATGTTTGTTTCTGTGCATGTCACTCGCTCTTCTAGTCCAGATGCCCAAAGCCTTTTCTTTTTCCTGAAGCCCACTCGGCTTCCTC
>NW_027912904.1:0-231 GCF_054177405.1 Leptonychotes weddellii
TATGGGAAATTCTTTACTTCTCTTCCTATTCTTAATGATAGCCTTGCTGGATAGAGTATTCTAGGTTTCAGATTTTTCCCATTGAGCACTTTGACTGTATCATGCCCTTCCTTCTAGCTTGACAAATTTCTGTGGAGAGACCTGCAGCTAGCACTATGGGTCTTCCCTTGTTTGTTAAGGATTTTTTTTTTTTTTTTTTTTTGGTCATTACACCTTGCAAATTTAATTACA
>NW_027912905.1:0-231 GCF_054177405.1 Leptonychotes weddellii
ATGTCTATCAACAGATGAATGGATAAAGAAAATGTGGTACTTATATACAATGGAATATTATGCAGCCATCAAAAAACAATGAAATCTTGCCGTTTGCAACAACATGGATGAAACTAGAGAGTATTATGCTAAGTGAAATAAGTCAATCAGAGAAAGACATGTATCATATGATTTCACTGATATGAGGAATTCTTAATCTCAGGAAACAAACTCTGAGGGTTGCTGGAGTGG
>NW_027912906.1:0-231 GCF_054177405.1 Leptonychotes weddellii
GATGGACTCTGAAAAACAAACTGAGGGTTCTAGAGGGGAGGGGGGTGGGAGGATGGGTTGGCCTGGTGGTGGGTATTGAGGAGGGCACGTTCTGCATGGAGCACTGGGTGTTGTGCACGAACAATGAATCATGGAACACTTCATCTAGAACTAATGATGTAATGTATGGGGATTAACATAAGAATTAAAAAAATAAATAAATAAATAAAATAGATGAATGAATGGTTCAAA
>NW_027912907.1:0-1426 GCF_054177405.1 Leptonychotes weddellii
TGTCAGTTACAACTGGTGACCTGACTTGGGGCAGCCAACAATATGGCTAGGACAATTCGTGCCAAGACTGACTATTCCTAATTAGGCACCCATGTGTTATTTGGTCCATCTAAATAAGTGTTTCAGGTACTCAGAAAACCCCAAAAGGGAATTGAGGTAGGAAAGGTTGAGAGAATATTATCTAAGCACATAAAGTAAAGGATGCCGTGGTTTGGTCCTCACTAATAAGGCCGAATGAAGAGAGAGGGCATTGGTCACTGTGGCTAAAACTCTTGTCAGCACATTTCCGAGTATTTTCCCTAATGGTTGGAGGGTTTATGGGTATGGAATTTACCTAGTTCCAAATCAAGAAGAGAACATAAAAACATGTGTAGCTACTGTTATTAAATTTTGAACCATAGTATATCAATTAACTAGGCTGTGTGATAGAGCACTCCAAAACATAGTGGTTTAAACAGCAACCACTTTATGCAGTTCATTATTTTGCATTCTGGCAACTTAGTCTGGAGAGTTGGGTGTTTTTCTGATTTTAGTTAGGTATCTTCATTTTACTATATTTTGCTGCATGTCAGGCTAGGCAGTTTTGCTTCTGGGAGTTGGCTCGTCGTCATTCAGGGAAAATTGACTCTTCTCCATGGTCTTTCATTCTCTAATAGGCTTCCCTAGGCTTAGTCTCTTGGTGGAAGCAAGGTTCTAAGAGAAAGCAGAAATATGGAAAGCTTCTTCTGGCAAACCATCACTTCTGCCACAATCAGCTGGGGAAGACAAGTCCCAAGCCCAGCTCAAATTCAAGGGTGGGGAAATCATCTCCTCCTACTGAATGGAAGGAGATAAAAAACTTGGCAAATAATGTGGATAAACCCCAGGAGAGAGAATTAGTACCATTTTTGCAGTCAGTCAACCAGTGGGGGATGTGACAGCAGCAAGTATCCTTACTTAGCCCCATATTCATTGTTTACACCTTCCTCTTCTAGATCCTATGAGAGAATATGAGAGATTATAGAGGCTCAAGCAGTGTCAGTAAAACCACTATCCTATGGCTGAACCCTTATCGTCCCTGAAATAAAATTATGGAAAGTTTGTGTGTGTGTGTAGTACAGACTTATGGAGAAAGTATAACTTAAAAAAAAAAACCAGGATAAGAGAAGGAAAGAGAAGAGAGAGAAAGGGAGGGAGGGAGAGGGAGAGAGTGCTAAGAGAGAAGATCTTAACTGTGTGGTGATGAGAGTTAACTAAACTTGTGATAATCATTTTGCAATATATACATATATCACTGTGTTGTATACCTAAAACTAATACAATGCTGTATGTTATTTTTCAATTAAAAAAGAGTATATATCTTTAGAATCCCAACAAGAGCATATGGGGATGCCCCTCCCTCATATTAATAGTACAGACTTATGGAGAAAGTATAACTTAAAAAAAA
>NW_027912908.1:0-231 GCF_054177405.1 Leptonychotes weddellii
CTGATGAGAGAGTTGTTGCTATTCTTTTCTTTGATCTCCTGTTGAGTTTGTAGGTGTTCAGAATGGTTTGATCCCTATCCAGCTGAATTCCTGAGAGGAGACGAAATCCAGGTCTCCTACTCCTCTGCCATCTTGCTCCGCCCCTTATCCTTGCAGTTTTAAGTAGAGGAGTAACATCATCTATATTTTAATGGAATCATTGACTGCTGTGTGGAAAATTTACCGAAAGTT
>NW_027912909.1:0-231 GCF_054177405.1 Leptonychotes weddellii
CCGGTGATGGGTATTAAGGAGGGCACGTACTACATGGAGCACTGGGTGTTATACGAAAACAATGGATCGTGGATCACCACATCAAAAACCAATGATGTATTATTGTATGGTGACTAACATAACATAATAAAATTTTTTAAAAAAGAATGAACTAGAATTTAAATAAAAATTTGGGGGGAAAAATCAGACACTAAGTTAGAAAAAAAGATGTGAAAACATCACAATATACAG
>NW_027912910.1:0-231 GCF_054177405.1 Leptonychotes weddellii
CCACATATCAAGGAAGACCGATGATGAGAGTTGCAAAAAGCTAACACCAATGAAAGCTATAAATAATTGGTTTCTCTATACAGTCACTATTTTTTCATTGACTCAGGAAATATTTAATGAATTTCTCCTATGTACAAGTTCTGCAATTAAGTTAGTGAATTCAGTGAGTCAGCGCCCTGCCGTCAAAGGCCTTACCATTTGTTTTGTTTTTTTTTTAGGTCATGTTAGTCA
>NW_027912911.1:0-231 GCF_054177405.1 Leptonychotes weddellii
TGTACTCCCAAGAGTGGGAGAGAAACCCTATGAAGATTCAAGGCCCTCCACATCCCTGAAGTTTCTAGAGGGCCACTGGTCTGGAGCATGCCAGGTCATCCCTCTAAGGTAAAGGACAGATTATTCCTTATCATATTTAACACAGTTAATGGTAACACCACTAATGCCTGGTCATCCTTTTATTCTAGAGGCAACATGTTTACATTTAGGAGACCATTTCCAGTGATTGAC
>NW_027912912.1:0-231 GCF_054177405.1 Leptonychotes weddellii
GACAACTTAGAGGTAAAGTGGGATCTGAACTGGGGACTGAAGACTGAGTAGATATTGACTGGTCTCCTCACGGCAGCCAAGACCTGGCTGGGATCCACCTTCCACCTGTAGGCATAATGCCCTTGCCATGATTTCCTGTCTTTTTTTTTTTTTTTAAAGATTTTATTTATTTGACAGAGAGAGCACAAGCAGAGGGAGAAAGAGGGAGAAGCAGGCTCCCTGCTGAGCAAG
>NW_027912913.1:0-231 GCF_054177405.1 Leptonychotes weddellii
ATTCCATTTATATAACGTTCTTGAACTGACAAAATATAGAAATATTGAGCAAATTAGTGATTACCCCAGGTTATGGAAGGAGCTGAATGCAAGACAGAAATGGATGTGGGTATAAAAGTGTAATAGGAGGGATCCTTGTAGTGGTGGAAATGCTCTGGGTCTAGATTGTATCAATGTCAATATCCTGGTTGTGATGTTGTACAATAGTTCTACAAGATGTCACCATTAGGA
>NW_027912914.1:0-231 GCF_054177405.1 Leptonychotes weddellii
GTGTGTCCTTGGCCACGCTGCGTTCCCACTCTGGCCCTCGAGTTTTCTCGGGCAAAATGGGGCCACATTCCAGCCATGGGGCTTTTGTAAAGAGTTGATGAGGTAACTTGTATAAAATGTGTAGTTCATATGAAGCTCTCAGTAAGTGTGGGGTCTCTTTATGGTTTTTATTCTTTTAAGAAAAAACCCTGGCTCATGCGCTTTGGAACCAGAACACCCAGATTTGAATCC
>NW_027912915.1:0-231 GCF_054177405.1 Leptonychotes weddellii
TTTTTTGTATTTTTTATTGTTATGTTAATCACCATACATTACATCATTAGTTTTTGATGTAGTGTTCCATGATTCATTGTTTGTGCATAACACCCAGTGCTCCATGCAGAACGTGCCCTCTTTAATACCCATCACCAGGCTAACCCATCCTCCCACCCCCCTCCCCTCTAGAACCCTCAGTTTGTTTTTCAGAGTCCATAGTCTCTCATGGTTCATCTCCCCCTCCGATTC
>NW_027912916.1:0-231 GCF_054177405.1 Leptonychotes weddellii
CTCTCTCTGTCAAATAAATAAATAAAATCTTTAAAAAAAAATTAAAAAAAATAAATTTCAATTTAATGACAAATTTTAATGAAATGGGGAAAAATATTTGAAGTTGTCTCTACCACACAGATGTATGTTAACTTGGCAACTAGAAGATACTGGTTGGAAATTTTAGACTTGAAATTGTATTTTTCTTTTTTTTTTTTTTTAAAGATTTTATTTATTTATTTGACAGAGAGA
>NW_027912917.1:0-231 GCF_054177405.1 Leptonychotes weddellii
TAATAATTAGCAAACAAAACAGTGACCCAAAAAATTTGTTACATTGAAACAACTTTAAAGATTTTGGGCTCTCCAAGATGTCCATCGACAGATGACTGGATAAAGAAGATGTGGTATATATATACAATGGAATATTATGCAGCCATCAAAAGGAATGAGATCTTGCCATTTGCAACGATGTGGATGGAACTGGAGGGTACTATGTTGAGTGAAATAAGTCAAACAGAGAAA
>NW_027912918.1:0-1426 GCF_054177405.1 Leptonychotes weddellii
GCACAGTCGGGCCACTGCTCCTCCAGCAAGGACCCAACAAGTGGCAAATCCGGGGAGACTCCCCTTCCTTCCCCGGGAGGAACCGCGCGGGAGTGCACCGCAGGGATCAGCTGAGTTTGGAGATTCCACACCAGGTCATGTGCCAGAGATAGAAACGCTCGGTCATAGGCCGAGTGAGCACGGAGTGCGGCCAGAGACTGGGGAGATGAGAGTGACTGACTGCTTTTCTCTGGGCAGTGCACTGAGGAGCGGGGCCCTGGGTTCTTGGCTCCTCCAGGGCGGAGATTGGGAGGCCGCCATTTCACTCTCCTCCTCCAAAGCTGTACGGAAAGCTTGCAAGGAACAAAAGCTCCCGAGAGCAAACCCCAGCAGATTTCTTAGCCCGGACCAGGCAAGGGCAGGGCAATTCTGCCTCCAGCAAAGACATTTGGGAACCATGGCAACAGGCCCCTCCCCCAGAAGATCAGCGAGAACAGCCAGCCAAGACCAAGTTTACTGATCAATGAGAACGGCAGAACTGCAGCACTAGGGGAATATTGCACATAGAATTCATGGCTTTTTTCCTATGATTCTTTAGCCTTTCAAAGTTAATTTTTTTTAATTTTTTTTGAATTTTTCTTTTTCCCTTTTTCAACCAACATCTTATCAATTCCTTTTTTAAAAAAATCTTTTTCATTTTTAGAGTCATATTCTATCCCTTCATTGTACTTAACCTTATTTTTTGTATATATATAAGTTCTCTATTTAAAATTTTGGGATACAGTTTCATCTAACAGACCAAAATATACCCTAAATCTCTAGTGTATGGCTTTGTTCTAGTCTCCTGTCCGATCACATTTTCTCCCTTTTTTTGTTTTTTAATTTCTCTTTCTCTTTTCAACCAACTTATCAATTCCTTTTATAAAATCTTTTATAATTTTCATCTTTACAGTCATATTCCATCCCTTCATCATATTTACCCTTATTTTTGTACATATATAAGTTTTTCTTTCTTTAAAATTTTGGGAGGCAGTTTCTTCTAACAGACCAATATATGCCCAAAATCTAGTGTGTGGCACTGATCTACTCACCAGCCTGATCAGATTTGATTATATTCTTTTTTTTTTCCTTTTTTTCTTTTTCTTTTTTCTCGTTTTCCCTTTCTTTTCCCCTGGCTTCAGGTCTCTTCTCATTTGTTTAGTGTATATTTTTCTGGGGTTGTTGTTACCTTTTAGCATTTTGTTCTCTCATTCATCTGTTCTCCTCTGGACAAAATGACAAGATGGAAAAACACACCTCAAAAAAAAAAAAAAAGAGGGAGTACCGACTGCCAGGGACCTAATCAATACGACATTAGTAAGATGTCAGAATTAGAGTTCAGAATGACAATTATAAAGATACTAGCTGGGCTTGAAAAAAGCATGGAAGATACTAGAGAAACCCTTTC
>NW_027912919.1:0-231 GCF_054177405.1 Leptonychotes weddellii
GAGCTAGCCAGGCGCCCCCAGTTGTCTTTAATTTTTTTTTTTTAAATGGTACATTTTATTATGCATATTTTATCAAAACAAAAAAGTAGGACTGAGATTTGTACTGAAATATGAAAGGTAGGCCACAAAACAAAACTAGCATAATTCGAGATCTACTTTGTAAAAGGTAACAGTAATCAGAGAAGCAGATCTTTTTTTTCTGATTTTTTTTTATTATGTTAATCACCATAC
>NW_027912920.1:0-231 GCF_054177405.1 Leptonychotes weddellii
TCCCTGGCGAACCCGCAAGAGGACGTTCCTTAGACACAAACAGGCAGGCTGGCCCTTCCCCGCACACGGCCCGGGGGCCTTCTCCTGGGGACAGTGTCCCTGCCCAGGGGAAGCGAGGCCCATTACACCGGACGCTCGTTAAGTAGGGTGTGGGGCTGTGTCGCCTCCGGCTGGCGCCTCAGGAGGAAGTGGCCACTGGTGTGAGAAAGCAAGCCAGAGGTCAAGGTGGGC
>NW_027912921.1:0-231 GCF_054177405.1 Leptonychotes weddellii
TCCCTGGCGAACCCGCAAGAGGACGTTCCTTAGACACAAACAGGCAGGCTGGCCCTTCCCCGCACACGGCCCGGGGGCCTTCTCCTGGGGACAGTGTCCCTGCCCAGGGGAAGCGAGGCCCATTACACCGGACGCTCGTTAAGTAGGGTGTGGGGCTGTGTCGCCTCTGGCTGGCGCCTCAGGAGGAAGTGGCCACTGGCGTGAGAAAGCAAGCCAGAGGTCAAGGTGGGC
>NW_027912922.1:0-231 GCF_054177405.1 Leptonychotes weddellii
TTTCTCTCCGGTGTGGACTTTCTTATGGATGTGAAGATTGGAGCTCTGATGGAAGCCCTTGACACACTCCCCACACTTAAAAGGTTTTTCTCCTGTGTGGACTCTCTGATGAACACGAAGGTTTGTGTTATAACTAAAGGCTTTGCTACATGTATCACATATGAAAGGTTTCTCTCCGGTGTGCACTTTCTTATGGATGTGAAGATTGGAGCTCTGATTGAAGCCCTTGCC
>NW_027912923.1:0-231 GCF_054177405.1 Leptonychotes weddellii
CACTGCTTTGGGGTGAAATCTCTGTTATGGACGGGAGGCTCCTCAGAAAGTTCATCTCTTTAATTAGCTTTCTCATTTGGAGGCAGAAAGCACAGCCTGGGGCCTCGGATAAGCTACAGGTGACACTCTGGCTTGAAAATATGCATCTAGAGGGGGCCTGGCTGGCTCAGTCCCTGGAGCACTGACTCTTGAGCTCAGGATTATCAGTTTGAGCCCCACGCTGGGTGTTGA
>NW_027912924.1:0-231 GCF_054177405.1 Leptonychotes weddellii
ACTCTAACCTTCACAACTTTGAGTTAAGCTGTGCTAGAGGCCTTATGGATCACATACTTAGGGCTCACGTCCTTTCTTTCACAGTATTTCTTTGGGGATGCGTGACTTGTCATATAAGGAATGGCTTGAAATGGCTATTCAGAGCCACAGCACATATCTCCTAACAGATACATAATTTGTGCTCCAGAGCCATTATTTTAGAAAGGTAGTTCTTAGGAGTGCCAGGGACTC
>NW_027912925.1:0-231 GCF_054177405.1 Leptonychotes weddellii
CCGCATCGGGCTCCCTGCTCAGCAAGGAGCCCGCTTCTCCCTCTAACCCTCCCCCCTCTCATGTACTCTCTCTCTCTCATTCTCGCTCTCTCAAATAAATAAATAAATCTTTAAAAAAAAAAAAAAGTAAGTTCATGGAATCTGGAAACCTAGACCACTACACACTCATACAGCTTTCTTGCATTCTGTTCTCCTTACTGACCTTCTAAGTTCAGTTTCCAAAGTCTCTGT
>NW_027912926.1:0-231 GCF_054177405.1 Leptonychotes weddellii
GGACCACATCCCCACCCGGTGGGGCCAGATCCGCCCTTGCAGACCTGTTCTGGGAAGAAACGGACTCGTCGCCTGATGAGGGGCAGGAGCAGAGCTGAGTCCTCAGCCAGGCGCCCCGTCGGACAGCCCATCAAGGCCTCACTCACGCCGTGTAGACGTGATTTCCCCGGCTGGGAAGTCCGAGAGGACCGGGCATGGTGCACGTGATATGGACATCCCGAAAGTCCCCCG
>NW_027912927.1:0-231 GCF_054177405.1 Leptonychotes weddellii
TTGACTACCTGGCAAGATACATGTGGAAAGATTATAGTTTAGATCATTTACTCTGATTTTGAGAGAGTTAATTTTCTTGGAAGGTTATGCTGAAGACAATCTTTGGTACAATTTAATTTAACCTCTTTATTTTACTAGATTTAAAAAAGGAATGAGGGCTTAAGTAATTAAGTGATTTATCCAAGTTGACCCAGCTTTATTGGAGTCATGTGGCAGATTTAAAGTAGGCTA
>NW_027912928.1:0-231 GCF_054177405.1 Leptonychotes weddellii
CCCCCCCTTCTTTTTTTAATTAGAGGTTTTTATTTTGTTTTTCCTTTATATCATGAATAGGTGTTGAATTTTATTAAATGTTTCTTTCCCCCTTCTATTGAAATAAATATATGATCCTTCTTCTTTACTTTGTTAACAGGGTAAATTTTATTAATAGATAATTTAACTTTAAACTCAGTATTCCCTACTTGGTTGTGCTGTATTACCTTTTTATAGGCATTGTTGGCTTCA
>NW_027912929.1:0-1425 GCF_054177405.1 Leptonychotes weddellii
AACGCTCAGTTTGTTTCCTGAGATTAAGAATTCCTCATATCAGTGAGATCATATGATACATGTCTTTCTCTGATTAACTTATTTCACTCAAATAATCTTTTTTAAAAATTAACTTTATTTTTTAAAAAAGGAAATATTTGCAAATGACACATGCAAAAAAAGACTTGTATTCAGAACATATTAAAAAAAACTCTCAAAACTGAGTAGTAAGTTGTTGGTGGGAATGCAAAATGGTACAGCCACTAAGGAAAAGTTTGGCGGTTCCTCATAAAGTTAAACATAGAATTCCCACATGACCCAGCAATTCCACTCCAAGGTATATACCTAAAAGAACTTAAAGCAGGGACTCAGATACTTGTACACCAATATTCATAGTAGCATTATTCCCAAGAGCCAAAAGGTGGAAACAACCCAATTATTCATCTGTTGATAGATCAACAGAATGTGGAATATCCATACAGTGGGATATTATTCATTCATAAAAAGTAATGAAATTCTGATATAGGGTACAACATGTATATACCTTAAAAACTATATAACTTGAAAATTATGCTAAGTAATAAACCCAGACACAAAAGGACAAATGTTGTATAATTCCACTCATATGAGGTACCAAAAATAGGCAAATTCATAATGATAGGAAGGAGAATAAAGGCTACCCAGAGCTAGGGGGAGCAGGGAATGGGGAGTTGTTATTTAAAGATTTTTTTTGTTGTTTATTTGTCAGAGAGAGAGCACAAACAGGGGGAGCAGCAGGCAGACGGAGAAGCAGGCTCGCTGCCCAGCAAAGAGCCTGATGTGGGACTCTATCCCAGGACCCTGGGATCATGACCTGAGCCAAAGGCAGATGCTTAACCAACTAAGCCACTCAGGTGTTCTGGGGAGTTATTATTTAATGAATAAAATTTCTGTCTGGGATGATGAAAAAGTTCTGGAAATGGATAGTAATTATGGTTGCATAACATTGTGAAGTGTATTAATGACACTGAGTTGTAAACTTAAAAATGATTAAAATGGTAAATTTTTTGTTATGTAAATTTTACACAACTTTAAAAACTCAATAGTAAGAAAAGGAACAACACAAAAATTTGGGCAAAAGACTTAGACATTTCACCAAAAATAATATATAGCAGGCTTACAAAGCACACAAAAAAGATGGTCAACATCATTAGCCATCAGGGAAATGCAATTAAAACCATTATGATACCACTACACACCTCTTAGGAGGAGTAAGATGGCTAAAATAAAAAATTTTGACAATACCAGATGCTAGTGAGGATGCAGAACACTGAAACTCTCAAACATTGCTGGTGAGAATGCAAAATGGTTCTGGAGAACATTCTGGCAGTTTCTTATAAAGTTATACATACACTTACTATAAGTATTTATCCTAAAGGAACAAAAATTTACATCACACAAAAACCT
>NW_027912930.1:0-231 GCF_054177405.1 Leptonychotes weddellii
CAGGAGTCATGGTTTTGAAGAATTTCAAGTGATGCAGAGACGTGCCCGAGATGTAAGACTGAGTTTAGCGGGCGGGATGTGGCCGCTTGAGGAGGCAGGAGCTATGCACACATAGAGGCTCCTTAAGAGTAAAACACCAACAGAGGGCGCTCTGCCCCTTCATCTTGGCACAAATGCATCCTTCACTGTTTGCTTTTCCTTCCAGAAACTTAAGTGACCAATCCACAGATG
>NW_027912931.1:0-231 GCF_054177405.1 Leptonychotes weddellii
ACCTCAGTCCGGTCTGGGTAATGCGGCGTCGCGCCCTTCCCGGGCCTGAGGACAGAAGCCAAGGCTTCGGATCTGACCAGTTCATAGCTGTCTGGTCCCTTTGGGGGGCTGCAACAGAATCCCATGGATGGGCTGGCGGACCAGCACCAGAGATTTGTTTCTCCTGGTCCTGGAGGCTGGAAGGCTGAGATGGAGGTGCTGGCGTGGGCGGGTGCCGGGGAGGTCTCTTCC
>NW_027912932.1:0-231 GCF_054177405.1 Leptonychotes weddellii
ATTTATCATATGACATGCCCTTCTAAATAAATACTACAATACCCTGAAGAACAGTGTTTTTGCCTTGTCTTGTCAGTGGACATACATTAGTCATTCAGATCATGGCCATGTGATTCAGAAGGGACTCATATTTTGTCATACTTTTGTATTAACACCTGAACTACCTAATGATTTTTTATTTTCTAATTATTATTTTTCCTCTACAAAAGTAATACATGCTTATTAAAGAAA
>NW_027912933.1:0-231 GCF_054177405.1 Leptonychotes weddellii
AAGAATAAGGCTTTTTCCCTGTGTGAATACGTTGATGTTGGCTAAGATGAGAAGTCCTTCCAAAGCTTTTGCCACACTCATTACATTCATAGGGTTTCTCTCCAGTGTGGATTTTCTGATGTCGAAGTAGTGGTGAATTACCAACAAAAGCTTTTCCACACTCATTACACTCATAAGGTTTCTCCCCAGTGTGGATTCTATGATGTATAAACAACTATTTATATTATATTT
>NW_027912934.1:0-231 GCF_054177405.1 Leptonychotes weddellii
GATAACCCAGTCACAACTCTTTCTTACCTCAATCTGTGTCATTTGGTTTTCTTCCTCTGGCCTTATTTAATGTCACTTTCTATAGTCATTTGGGATTATAATTCAGGGAAGCTGTCTCTCAGCTCAGCTTGGGTTCCGCTCTCAAGGAATGGCTCAACAGCAGTGTTTAGCCAACAGGACTCACTCTGAGAAGCGCTTATGTGTCTCACCCTACTCTTGACCCCCTAACCA
>NW_027912935.1:0-231 GCF_054177405.1 Leptonychotes weddellii
GGCGTCTGACTCACCTGGACAGCTGTCGGCGGCGGCGGCCCCGGCCCCAGGGCACGAGAGCACGATGGCAAGCGTGACGGCGGGCCCAGTGGCCGCGGGAGCTCTGCCCCGCTCCATGGCTCTGGTCTGCGCGGCCGCAGGAGCGCCCTGCCTTCTGTGGGCCCGGCCGCCCACCTTGACCTCTGGCTTGCTTTCTCACGCCAGTGGCCACTTCCTCCTGAGGCGCCAGCC
>NW_027912936.1:0-231 GCF_054177405.1 Leptonychotes weddellii
ATGTATGCTGATTAACATAACATAATAAAATAAAAAAAAAGAAAAAGGGACATCCATCTTGAACAGTTATTTCATAAAGAGAAAGGAGAAATGGCCAATTTATACACCATAAATGCTGAACCTCTTTGGCATCTTAATTTGTATTGTCTTAGTTACTAATAAAATGCTGTTTTATGCCCATTAGATTACCAAAAATTGCAAAGCCTGGAAATAAAAGTACCGGCAAGGACA
>NW_027912937.1:0-231 GCF_054177405.1 Leptonychotes weddellii
ATTGCCTGCGGCACAGCTGATCACTCCTTCCTCCTTGAAATACTTTCTTCACTTGGCATCTAAGACAGTCTCCCGCCCTGATTTTTCTATTTCATTGACTGCTGTTTTGTTGTCTCCTCATTCCCTCATCTGCTAAGCAGTGAAATGCCCAGGACTCACTCCCTGGTCCTCTTGTCTTTTCTGTCTATACTCACTCCCTTGCTGATTTCATTCAGTTTCAAGCTTTATTTA
>NW_027912938.1:0-231 GCF_054177405.1 Leptonychotes weddellii
CCTTCAGAATTATAGTTAAGAAATCATTCCAATACATGCCCTTGTTAATACCCATCACCACCGGGTGTTACACGCACCCAGTGGCTAACCACTGCGTGTTATATGCCAACAATGAATCATGGAACACAACATCAAAAACTAATGATGTACTGTATGGTTACTAACATGACATAATAAAATAAAAAGAAAAAATAATAAAGGAAATAAAAATAGAAGCATGGTATAAAAAAA
>NW_027912939.1:0-1425 GCF_054177405.1 Leptonychotes weddellii
CCCCCCCATCCCCCTCGGGCTGCCATCGTCCCCCGTGTTCCCAGCGCGTGACTCCCATCTCTGAGGGAGGTGTTAGGATTACCATTATCTGCAGGTGACTGATGGGGACAGTGGGGGGAGGCCTAGGAATACTCTTCTCTCTCTTGGTTTTCCCTTTGTCATGACCTCAGGCAGAAGACCTTGGAGCTGTCTCATGGGAGGGACAATGGGGCCCCTTGGGGCAACTCTCTGGCCAGCTTCTGCCCAGAGGCAGACAGAGAGGGGCGGGAGCCTGAGGCCAGATGGTGCTCCAGGCAGGTGGGCTGCCCAGCAGCCTGCTTGGTCCACTGCACTTCCTGCGAAGCACAAGGAGAGGGTCCAAGGGAGCTGAAGGGCCCCTGGGTCGGGAGAGACAGAGGACATCTGCCAGCCAGCATCGTGGACCAGTGGCCAGCTCCCTCCCCAAGGATGAGCACAGACTGGCGCACCCAGGAGGACTCCCCAGGAGGGCTGTGGTCACCTTCTCCCCCAAAGGGGGCTCGGGAAGAGGTCCAGGTGTTATGCACGAGAGTGGCGTGGGCCGCGCACCGGACAGGATGGCAGGGGTGGGAAAATGCAGAGGCCGGTCCAGGGAGGTCAGAGGAGGCAGGCCATCAGGAAGAAAGGATGGAATCTCTGAGCAGCTTTCTTACACAGGATGGGAAGCCCCACTAGCCCCTCTCCTTCTCTTTCCCTGGAGGGATAATGTTAAGGAGTGAAAATGGCAGTGGATGTGGAGGGAAGACACCGAGGGGCACCCTGGCTCCTGCTTGGCACAGGGAGGGGCGGTGAGGAGGGTGCCAGCAAGGAGGCGGTGGATGGTGTGGCCGTGGACAGTGGCCACGGATGGGACAGTGTGGACAGTGTGGCCATGGATGGTGTGGCTGTGGATGGGACGGTGTGGACGGTGTGGCCACGGATGGGTCAGTGTGGACATTCCATGTGCCCCTCCCCAATCAAGAGTTTCATTTTTCCTTCTTTGATTTCCCTCCCTTCCCGTCCCTGACCACCTTGAATCCACTGCCAGAGGCATTCTTCCAGGCAGTTGCTAGTGTCCAGGAATTAAAGGGAGCGCCCCGCCTCCACTCAAGGCTGTGTGAGTACCGTCCACAGCCACACTGTCCACGGGCACACTGTCCACACCACCACATCCACGGCCACACTGTCCACGGGCACACTGTCCACACCATCCCATCCACGGCCACACCACCCTGGGGAGACTGTCCGTGGAGGCCGTGGATAGTGTGGCCGTGGACAGTGGCCACGAATGGGACAGTGTGGACAGTGTGGCCATGACGGAAAGAGAAGGAGAGGGGCTAGTGGGGCTTCCCATCCTGTGTAAGAAAGCTGCTCAGACTTTCTATCCTTTCTTCCTGATGGCCTGCCTCCTCTGGACCTCCCTGGACC
>NW_027912940.1:0-231 GCF_054177405.1 Leptonychotes weddellii
GGTCAGAGGGAGAAGCAGACTCCCCGCCGAGCAGGGAGCCCGATGCGGGACTCGATCCGGGGACTCCAGGATCATGACCTGAGCCGAAGGCAGTCGCTTAACCGACTGAGCCACCCAGGCGCCCCTGCCTAATCCAAAGGAGTCTTAAGCACTGCTTTATTTTTAAAACAAGTATAAATGACAGTGAAATTCACAAACATTACAAGTATGGCTTTATGAATTCTGACAAAT
>NW_027912941.1:0-231 GCF_054177405.1 Leptonychotes weddellii
TTTAACCATTCACCTGTCAAAGGACATTTTTGTTACTTTCGAATTTTAGTAATTATAAATAAAGCTGCTGTGAATGTACCTGTGCAGGTTTATAAGTGAGCATTAGTTTCCAAATAATTTGGGTAAATACCAAGGGGCACAATTGCTGTATCATGTGGTAAGAATATGTTTAGTTTTTTGTTTGTTTGTTTGTTTGTTTTTTTGCATTTCTTGAAATGGTTTATTCTTTTA
>NW_027912942.1:0-231 GCF_054177405.1 Leptonychotes weddellii
TCCCCCTAACTGCCCTTAAGATGGTTTCCTTGGTTCTAAGATTTGCAAGTTTTACTATTACATGCTGAGGTGTGGCCTGTTTTCCTTGATCTTGGGAGGGGTCCTCTCTGCCTCTAGGACACAAATGTTTGTTTCATTTCCAGATTAGGAATGTTCTCAGCTTTGATTCGCTCAAATACATCTTCTAGTCCTCTCTCTCTCTGCAATCCCTCTGGGATTCCAATTATTCTG
>NW_027912943.1:0-231 GCF_054177405.1 Leptonychotes weddellii
GCCAACTGTTTTGAATAAGAGACTTGCCATGCCATTATTTATGATTATTGGTCACGATGTCGCCAACTCATCAGACTTAAGAAAAGAGATACGTCCTGCTCATGTTGACCGTCTAAAGCAACTAGAATCAGAGGGACGTCTTATTATTGCCGGTCCAAACCCTATTGAGCATGGTCAAGAGGCCATGTCAGGGAGTTTAATTGTGGCAGCTTTTGACAGTTTACAAGCAGT
>NW_027912944.1:0-231 GCF_054177405.1 Leptonychotes weddellii
CTCTGTGTCAAATAAATAAATAAAAATCTTAAAAAAAAAAAAAAGAAAGATATTAGCAAGTGTTGGAGCAATGTACAAAACATTCTAGCCCCATGTTGAGACAGTTTCTTTTAAAAGGAAATGAATGGAAAGGACATATTTTTCTTATCGTGTATTTCTGAGTCTGTGGAGCTACTTTAAACTTGAACCTCCTTGACATTCAGAACTTTTCATGTCCCTGTATCTTTACAC
>NW_027912945.1:0-231 GCF_054177405.1 Leptonychotes weddellii
TGCAAATATCCAGACCCCATCATCAGAATTTTGGATTTTCTCTGGCTTAGATGAGTGGAAACAGTATGTAGTAATTTCATGAGCCAGTGACGGCTCACGGTTGATTCTTAGGCCTCCCTTTCCCTCTGTGGTGATGACAGATTCCAGAATGACAGAGGCCCCTTCAGCTGAATCCATTCATTGTACTAGCTAATTTTTATTTATTTATTTTTTTATTTATTTTTTTTTTTT
>NW_027912946.1:0-231 GCF_054177405.1 Leptonychotes weddellii
CTCACCCAGCCACCCCATCCTTCCCACCCCCCACCACTCCAGTCCAGTGGCCTAGAGACCACCTCTAATCATATGAAAAGAAAACAGCTTCTTCAAAAAGAAAAGAAGCTATTCAAATTGGAAAAGAGAGGAGCTTCTAAGTGAACATATACCAACATTTTATTAACAGGTAAAACTTGATCATTTTGTTTGGGCTCTTCCTTGTTATGTCACATTTAAAGGAACTCATTA
>NW_027912947.1:0-231 GCF_054177405.1 Leptonychotes weddellii
GCTGAGTGCAGGGCTGGCGGCCTTCAGACATATCACGATGCACCTCAGCACGCGCCTACCTCATCTCTTGTCCAGTGTGAACGCCACCTTCTCTTTACCCAGGCTTCAGGACACCATCTTGAGAGCCCTCATCACCCCTGTCCTATTTTGCAGCTATGGTCCCCGGTCTATGCCTGCAGGAGGGGGCCACCCTCTATGGAAACCTGGGCTCCAGGCAAGGTTGCAAACAGG
>NW_027912948.1:0-231 GCF_054177405.1 Leptonychotes weddellii
GGTGAGGGGGCCAAGGCCATTCATGACCGCCCGGTGCCCAGGGGTCACCACCCAAACTGATCTACACACGTGACAGCCTCCAACCCCCCACCCAAGGACCTGCCCCTCCGCTCCCCCCGTTCTTGTTCCCTGCCCTTGTCTGTCCCACTAGCCTGTTAGCTGAGGCCCCTGGGTGGAGGCCTTTGGCATTTCCACCCTGGGGGGGAGGAGTGTCTGCTGTCCGGATGTGGA
>NW_027912949.1:0-231 GCF_054177405.1 Leptonychotes weddellii
GATTTTGCCAGGTGTGTCTGTAAGGACGGGCGGGGCTGGGCAAGGGTCTGTCACTTGCCGGGTACAGAGGTGGCTTCTGGGAGCTCTGTCTAGATGGGTCTCCGCCGCTGCTGCCCTCAAAATAGCAGAGGGAATTTCAAGGAAGACTCTCTTGGGTCCAGAGCAGCTTGGCATTTTTATTAGATCAAAATCACATCCAACAGAGAACTGCTCAAGTCTGCTTCCTTTATT
>NW_027912950.1:0-1425 GCF_054177405.1 Leptonychotes weddellii
AACTAATGATGTAATGTATGGGGATTAACATAAGAATAAAAAAAAATAAATTAAAAAAAATATTCATGAGACACCAAAGTTCCAAAATCCAGTAAATTATGTAAAAGTATTTGTTCTTTGATGAGATATAATTTCATTCTTTAGCCATTTCATGTAGGCAAGTGAAGCAATGTAACACAACCCTTATAACCTTAATACAAGGGCCATAGAATATTTGAGCTGGAGTTTGTTTTAAAACAGTCTCACTGAATGTTGATATTCTTCTGATTATAGTTTTTAAATGATTTTCATTTAGTTACCTAATGCTTAGAGATGGACTGACAATCTCCAGGTGTCAGGAATTTAGGCTTACTTAGAATAATAATAATAACAGAGATTTTAATGCATTAGTATAATACTTTATTCTTTACTAAAGGCTTTGTGTTGATTTTATCAAGTAAGGCAATTTCAAAAAATTTTCATACAGTTAAGAAAGCAGCTCATTATAATTATTAAATTTTCGAATTTTAATATACATTTAAAGAAAATGAGAGATTAAGGAAAATGTGAAAATAGATATTCATAGAATGCAAAAATAAGCAAATAAGCAAGTTCAGTCCATGGTTTTCCAATTTATGAGTGTGAACTGCTGGTCAGTAAGAAGAAATAGAAAAACAAGCCCATATCATGGTTATTAAAAGTCTTGTCATTTGGAGGTTTTTATTGTTCTGGGACTAATACTATTCTTGAGTCCCTGATACATATATTTTAGCAGATGTGACCAACAGTACCACGAAGATAATAAGGAATTATTTGTCTTGTTTCAAGAGATGTTTTTCATTTGTTTAAAGAAATAATGTAAGTGAACTTAGGTGTTTTATTTAAGTTTAGAAAATATATTTAAAACTAATACAGCTCATTAATATATGTTTATACATTTAGTATATGTTTATATATTATCTCTTCAATCTTCATAGGAATGACTAGAAGACAAATATCTTTCAGATAAATATGCTCCTACCTAGTTGGTGTACTTACTGAACTAAAGAAGCTGTTCTAGAACTTTCCTAAGACCAAATACTATGTGCATGGTGCCTGGCAAATGGGAGGATCTCTATAAATGTTAATAGCCTTGTTGCCACTTCATGAACTCTTTTACCCTCAGATTCTTTCCACTGGCTTCTCCTCTTAGTCTACAAACATGTTCAGCTTTTTTTATCTAACCTATAAAAAAGAAAAGAAAGAAGTAAACCAGCCTCCCTAGACTGTAGCAGCCTTCCTGACCCCCCTTGTTTTCTCCCCTACCTCTCTGTCTCCTGAAGTATTTCTCTTATTCTCTCCACCCCTCTCTCACACCGTCCCCAACTATTTTTTTAATGTACACTTTATAATCACACCTTCATTCTAATTAGCTGTAATCTCCATGAGGGTAGAGAATATCTCTCT
>NW_027912951.1:0-231 GCF_054177405.1 Leptonychotes weddellii
ATATATAGAAAACCCTAAAGATTCTATAAAAAAAAAACCAAAACATTAGAACCAATAAATTAATTTAGTAAAGTTGCAGGATACAAAAATCAACTTACAGGAATGTGTTGTATTTCTATACTGTACTAATGAAATAGCAGAAAGGGAAATTAAGAAAACAATCCCATTTACAATTACATCAAAAAGAATAAAATACCTCGGAATAAATTTAACCAAAGCTTTAAATATGTG
>NW_027912952.1:0-231 GCF_054177405.1 Leptonychotes weddellii
CTCAGATAGTTAAGCGTCTGCCTTCAGCTCGAGTCATGATCCCAGAGTCCTGGGATTGAGTCCCGCATCAGGCTCCCTGCTCCTTGGGAGCCTGCTTCTCCCTCTGCCTCTCTCTCTGTCTGTCATGAATAAATAAAATCTTTAAAAAAAAAAAAAGTGGCTCTTTAAAAGGTCCACCTCTATTTAAAAAAAAAAAAAATGCAAATGATTTGTGTATATAGATTTCATATC
>NW_027912953.1:0-231 GCF_054177405.1 Leptonychotes weddellii
TGTACGACTGGGTAAGCCGACTAAGACATCTTCTCTCTCACCTAAGCACTTCCACAGCTCAGATCCTCCCCACACTCCAAGGTGAGCAGCAGCACAACCCACCAACCTGCATGGAATTCAGACTCAGTTACCTTTTGTTTTGAGGACCCGGCGCAAGAATGGTGTTAATCACAAAAGGGGCTAGAGCTTCACGTCACACGCGACCAGTACCGAAAGCCAGATCCCAAGTGA
>NW_027912954.1:0-231 GCF_054177405.1 Leptonychotes weddellii
AAAAAAATTAAAAAAAAAAAAAGAAGAAACTCCCCCTGTCTGACTGCATGACCTGGACATTGATCTTTTCTGGTCTTGGGACTTGAACTGAAGCATCAGCTCTTCTTAGGTCTGGAGCCTGCAGGCTTTTAGACCAGTGCTTAAATCACTAGCTCTCCTGGGTCTCCAGCTTGCAGACTGCAGATCCTGGGACTTCTCAGCCTCTGTAAGTGCCTAAGCCAATTCCTTATA
>NW_027912955.1:0-231 GCF_054177405.1 Leptonychotes weddellii
CCCCCCCTTCTTTTTTTAATTAGAGGTTTTTGTTTTGTTTTTCCTTTATATCATGAATAGGTGTTGAATTTTATTAAATGTTTCTTTCCCCCTTCTATTGAAATAAATATATGATCCTTCTTCTTTACTTTGTTAACAGGGTAAATTTTATTAATAGATAATTTAACTTTAAACTCAGTATTCCCTACTTGGTTGTGCTCTATTACCTTTTTATAGGCATTGTTGGCTTCA
>NW_027912956.1:0-231 GCF_054177405.1 Leptonychotes weddellii
GTCGCTTAACCAACTGAGCCACCCAGGCGCCCCCAATCCCTTATTCTTATTCCACATATTAGGTGCTCAATAAAGTTTATTGAATGAATTCGTTTGCATATAGAAAATGAATGTTATCAGCTACGGATTTAGCTGGCTAGTCTCTTTATTTTATTTTATTACCTTTGACTAGGTAGTATATGCACATGGAGCTAATTCAGTAGGTACAATGGGTAGACAGGGAAAAAAAGG
>NW_027912957.1:0-231 GCF_054177405.1 Leptonychotes weddellii
TGTTCTATAGTCATTTAAAGAATTAGTGTGCGATTGCAATCATAATCTAAACTTAGTAAATATAAAATAAAATAAATTACATTATTTTAATAATTTCATCTCACTTTTTCAGTTAAAAATAAAACCTATTTTTAATCTTTTTAATACTAACTCATCAGATTAACCCATGCTCTCCAATTCTTCTAACTCCTGGTAGATCACTTTCTGCTTTCTGCACGCTAATCATGGGAA
>NW_027912958.1:0-231 GCF_054177405.1 Leptonychotes weddellii
CTCCCTACCCAACCCCCCCCCCCGCCGCCCCGTACCTGAGGCAAAAATAATGCCACTCTATAAGACATTTCAGCATGAATTTTTAATCATGTTTCCTTGATGATTCAGTGAGACAACTGTATTTTATCTTTACCAATTGGTGAAGGCTTGGAGAGGATGGGGGCCGGGATTTGGGGAGGAAAGATGATTTTGGAGCATGGAATGTTCAGTTCTTTGGGGACTATGATATTG
>NW_027912959.1:0-231 GCF_054177405.1 Leptonychotes weddellii
TATTTTGTTGTCCTAACTTCCCTCGTGTCCTCACTTTTCTCCTTAGCCAAATTAGAGTTCGTGGTCTGCCAGTATTAGCCCTTCTTTGCTTTTCCTCCCATCCATACACCTTTTCACTCTTCTAGCTAACTAGCACCTTTCCCTCTCCTTTCACACTTCCAAAACCTCTTCCTCCACCCTCTTTTTCAGCTGATGACTTACTTCCCATCTCACCAAGAAAATAAAAACAAC
>NW_027912960.1:0-231 GCF_054177405.1 Leptonychotes weddellii
GTGGGAGTACAAAATTGGTGCAGGCACTGTAGAAAACAATACGTGGATTTTTCAAAAAAAATTAAAAGAATGAATTCCTTATGATCCAGTAATTTTACTACTTGGTATCTACCCAAAATGAAGAAAAAAAACCAAACACACAAACAAAAAAACCACTAATTTGAAAGATATATGGACCACTATATGTATTGCAGCATGATTTATGAAAGTGGTGCTGTGCATTTATTTATT
>NW_027912961.1:0-12827 GCF_054177405.1 Leptonychotes weddellii
ATTGTGCAAGACTGTTGAATCTCAGATCTGTACCTCTGAAACAAATAATGCAATATATGTTAAGGAAAAAAAAAAAAGAAGAAGAATGTAGCAGGAGGGGAAGAATGAAGGGGGGGAAATCGGAGGGGTAGATGAACCATGAGAGACGATGGACTCTGAAAAACAAACTGAGGATTCTAGAGGGGAGGGGAGTGGGAGGATGGGTTAGCCTGGTGATGGGTATTGAGTAGGGCACGTTCTGCATGGAGCACTGGGTGTTATACACAAACAATGAATCATGGAAAACTACATCTAAAACTAATGATGTAATGTATGGGGATTAACATAACAATAAAAAAATTAAAAAAAAAGTAAAGGCAAGGTGGGTGGGGGGATGGGGTAACAGGGTGATGGGCATTAAGGAGGGCATGTGATGTAATGAGTACTGGGTGTTATGGGCAACTGATGAATAACTGAACTCTACCTCTGAAACTAATGATACACTATATGTTAATTAATTGAATTTAAATAAAATAAGATTAAAAAAGAATAAAAAAGTAAAGGCAAATTCTAGTAGAAATGTAAGGGATTTACGAAAATAGCATCTTGTTTAAGTAATATTTTCTGAATGTTTAATTCAGTCCTAACTAGTTTACATTCAAACTACTGTTGACATTCCTATTTTAGGTCAGCATCATCCAGAAATATTATGTGAGCCAAATTAGTAATTGAAAATTTCCTACTGGCTGCATTAAAAAAACAGAACTTAAAAATATATTTGAACGTAATATATCCAAAATATTATCACTTGTTCATGTAATCAATATAAAAAACTAAATAGTTTACTTTTTTTTTTTTCATACTTAAGTCAGTTCAAATTGGCCACACTTCAAGTACTCAATCATCACATGTGGTTAGTGGCTATCAACTGTTCAGCAAAATTTTAGACATTTGTGTTGGCTATAATTTAAATTGGCTCCATCTTTTATCTTTTCTTTCCTGTTTCTAAACTTTGTGCAACAAAATCACATTTACCAATAAAAAATGAAGGGGGGGAAATTGGAGGGGGAGATGAACCATGAGAGACTATGGACTCTGAGAAACAAACTGAGGGTTCTAGAGGGGAGGGGGGGAGGGGGATGGGTTAGCCCGGCGATGGGTATTAAAGAGGGCATACTGAATGGAGCACTGGGTGTTATATGCAAACAATGAATCATGGAACACTACATCAAAAACTAATGATGTAATGTATGGTGATTAACATAACACAATAAAAAAAATAAGGAAGAACTAAAAAATTAATCTTTATTTTAGAAAATAAACATTTAGAAAGAAAACTTATCTCACTTTTCATTTGAAATAGCACTTTAAGTATTAGTTCTAATTAATGGAGAAAGATGAACTTTTGTAAAGCTTGGACTGTGACTTCCTAATGAGGTATTATTTAAGATGCTGAGTATAAAGAGAAAGTATATGATATAATCAAAAGTTAATTGGCTGCTACATAAAAAAAATTACATTTCAATTTATGTAATTTTCAGCAGGTAAAATAAAATATTTAATTCCTTAAGACAAAAACGTCCAAGTTGTTAAAATTCTAAAATTAATCAAGTTAAATCAGGTGGAGGGTTGGAATTTCCTTTGTTACCTGAGCTTGATGAGACTTGACTTTGTTTACCCCTCCTTCTAAAAATTACTATTTAAACATCCTGTATTTCTATATTCCCATTTGAAAATGATACACAGCTCTGGTGATTTATAAGACCATTAGGCAAACCAGGGCAATGACCACATGTCCTAAGGCCATAATTTGAATTTTACCTCCTTTTTGGCTAAGCTTTTCCCAAAATGAAGGTTTGGGAACATATTTTACTGCATACACAGACTTAGTTTAAAATAGAATGGAACTGCCTTTGAGCAGAATAAGTTTTTATTACTTAATATTTTAGGTTACCTTATAGAACCTAGAATTTTAGTTGTGTCCAAGTAAAGATGAAAAGAATAGGATTATTTTCCCCCTTGACTGCGGTTAAAAGGAAAAAAAAGAATCAGGATGTGAGAGTCATTTACTCTGTGAGCTTCAGTTTTTATTATTGAATATATAAATCATGTAAAAAAACTTTGAGAAATTATTGCTATACTTATGCCCAAAGTTAATTTTATGTCATATTATTTATAATGAGTAAGATAGAATTAGATGACACTGGGAGTTAGAAGGGGCCTTGGCAAGCACCTGGTTCAACCTCCAGGGTGGAGAGAAACAGGAAGCCCCGAGAGATTCCGAGACTCACTCAAGGCCTGTATCCTACTTGGAAGCAAGTTTGGCTCCAGAGACCATGCTCTTAACCATGACACTAGACCACCCCCTTCCTTATAAAACTCAGTGTTTATTGATTGACATCTACAGGTCAATATTTGACATTTTGTATTTTGTTAACATGCAAATTTTAAAACAAGTTAAATGAAACCCTGTGGAGAACATACAGACTTTGCATCTTAGGATATATACCCATGAAATGTAGGATTAACTTTAATTTATAGGTAGAATGGAAATAATACTTTTGGCACTGAATTGTTTTTTTCCTTATTTAAAAAAAAAATAAAAAAAACAAGAGGGCAAGAAATGAAACAACAATACCGAGGAAAAAGCATTGTGTCCCTTTGGGCCATCCTCACAGAAATCTCGGAAGTAGCTGCAAATTAACTCATATTTTAACTACACCAGAACACTGGCTCTTATTTTGAGGGTAGGGGGAGTTATAGATTACTTCATAGTCTTATAATGGCTATGGATTCTTGTTCCAGAACAATGAATATGCATTCAAAAATTCTGCAAAATAATTTTATAATGTCTGTGACCTCTAGGTTAAGGAAGGTCTGCTCTAAGAAATCTCTTGAATTTCTTGGGACAATTTCTAAGTATCTGAAGTCTGAGTGTTTCTGGATTGGGTTCTCTTAACATGTAGCTTAATATTATATATTTAGAAAATTTAAGTGATCTGTTTCATTTCTAATAATTTCATTACTAGTATTTAGTATTAGTTACAATAATTTTCACAATAACTCTCTGATATGGAAAAAGACGTGAGCAAAATCAGCTTCCCCAGCCATTCTAATAATCTAAATATTTAGGAATATACTTTGTAAAGAAAATGAAATCCATTAACACATAGTATCCATGCATAAAACATTCAGCCAGATAGTAAAATTCATATTGGTCTCAGCAGGAAATGGTTATACTCTAGACAGTACTTCTGGTGTGCTCAACAAATTAATGTTTGAGAAAAATAGTATGTGAATTACTTCTTAAATTCTCTAAATTGTGTGTACACATAGAAAATGGTTGGATTCTCCATATGTCAACCTTAGAAATAAACATCTTTAAAAGAATGATACTTCTTTTATTTATTTTTTTAAAGATTTTATTTATTTATTTGAGAGAGAGAGAATGAGAGAGAGCGAGCACATGAGAGGGGGGAGGGTCAGAGGGAGAAGCAGACTCCCTGCCGAGCAGGGAGCCCGATGCGGGACTCGATCCAGGGACTCCAGGATCATGACCTGAGCTGAAGGCAGCCGCTTAACCAACTGAGCCACCCAGGTGCCCAAAAATGATACTTCTTTTAAAAGTGTGGTTTTATTTTCATGTTTCCATATCTCTTACCTCCTGATCTTTTTCTGCTTTTCTTTCTAGAGCTTCAAATTCATCCAAATCATTTTTTTCTTTTAATTTCAATTCCATTTCTTCATTTTCTCGTCTTAGTTGTTCATAGTCCAATACCAGATTATCATAGTTGGCACGAAGTGAATTCAGTTCACTTTCTAAGTTTTCCTATTGGAAACAAAACCAGATTTTCAAGTTGGAGAGAATTCTAATCCTATATTGTTTCCTTACTAAAATTTGGATTAGTCAAATAGTTTAACCTGAAATCATGTAGTTAACTTAGGTCATTCTCTTCTTCAATATCTTTCTAATGGTTTAGCTTGATCCAGGGTAAAATAAAGGATGTGCATTTTGGTAAACTAGCTTAGAAGACTATTTTGAAAGGATTGAAAAAAAAAAAAAAGATCATATAAACAAGTGCTCTGCCTATATCTAACTGGGAAAGTTGTCAGGAGTAGGAGGCTGGGGAGGTAGGGTGCATCCTGGGAAGTCCACTTGACCATAGATCCTTATGCTCCTTTGTTATGAAGCTGATAATTTAATTCTCCACCTGTCTGATGCCTGTTTTATTTCTTAAATAGGTCTGAATTTTGGAAGGGGAAACAGAGGTATTATTTATTGACCTCTAAAACTCTAAAGGCTATGTTTTACCATACTCGAAAGAGGCCTGTTTCTGTTTTGTACACTATTATGAGAAAGAGATAAACTGCAGGTTAAAAAAACAAAAATTAACGCCAGGGATTTTCCAAAAACAACACACTTCTAGAGGATGTTTTAGGGACATAAAAGCATTTTAACTATAACACCTAATTTTAACTAATTCAATGGTTAAGTAATGATAATAATTCCCAAGAATCACTGCAATTTTATTCTAAAACTAAAATGAAATTTTCTTAACAAATACATTTATAAAACTATACTGTACTTTTTTGGACATTAGTAGCCTAGAACGTCAATATGGACTCTATACCTAGTGAAGTATTCACCATAGTATTCCCTAAAGGTTTGATAAAACCACACATAATACATTTTCTTTTATTTTTCAGTATGATTTGGCAATATTACCCCCTCCCTGCTGTGTCATTCTTCTACTATATGCCTGAGACTTTTGACACTTTAAAAATCAGCCTTTTTTAAAACCCTTACGGGATTATGTAAGGAAAAACAGAAACTAAAAAAAAAAAAAAACCAAAAACCAAAAAAAAAAAAACCAAAAAACCCATAGATACCAAGATCTATTGGGAAAGAACTAGACGCAAATGTTTACCTATTACCATACACCAGCATTACAAAATTTTTAGCTTCCTTCTACGTGTCAGTTATCAATTAGGAGTGTAACGAGTAATTAGAACCAAAACTGTTACTAAAATTAAGTCAGAGCGAGTAATGTGCTGCTACAACAATGTAAACATCAACAAAAAGTGAATTTTAAAAAGAGTGAGAGATAATGTTTTATAAAATACATTTAAGTTACCTGACTTAGTAGCTTTGTTGCTGGATTCCACTCTGTCTCATTTAATGTATCAAAAGTATTACTGAAAATATCAGACTCTGAGCAGAAAGCTAGAATTAGGGGAAAAAGAAATTTATCCATAAATATGTTTAATAAAGTTTCTTAAAAGTCAAAGACTAAAAAAAAGTCTGATCGGAGGTAATAATAAGCTCCAATTAGCTAACATGTGCTCAAAATATGAATGCCAAGAATACATTAACAAAAGATATGATCATTTATAATATTGTATGAATTAAGATCCCTGGTTAGAATTAGTAATAAAATACTCGATCCTTGATACAATATAGGTAAAAGGACAAATTCTGAATTTGAGATTTGATCAATGTAAGTAGATTTTAAAATGCTTTAAAAATACTGCTAATGTTGGAGACATTATTTTGAAACATGCCTGTGTAATGCTACCCTTTCAAAATTAAAGTTTAAGGCAGATGTTATATGGATACTAATTTATGTTATATGGATACTAATTTAACTGGATAATGATTAGAACAAAACCAACAATAAAAATGTCTCGTGTTTCAACTAAAGTGTATCATTCTTAAGAGATGTGAAAATAATAGAGAATGTTCACTTTCTTAAAATCACTAATTTTTATCATTATCTCCATTGTAATTGCATCTAAAATGCATACATTTTATTAAATGTGTTTATCACATTAACTGAGTTATAAATAAAGTAGTTCTTTACTGGGATGCTTTTGTAATTAAAAGCAGCTAAAAAAGCACTCACATTCATCAATTTCCCCCACTACGGTTGCAGCCGCCTTACGTGTTTTTGTTACATTTGTTGACATATTAAATTCATTTATATAATTTGAGTCCTTCATTTTGTTAATTTTGCCAAGGCACCAAGTGACTCTTCGTTTTCTTTTAGCCTAAGAGGAAAAAAATCAAAATTACCTTAAACAGATCTGGGCTCAAACATCGTAAAACAAGAGAATTAATATATTCCAAGAATTAAATATTTCTTGGAAACCACGGACTTGGTAGAATTTTTTTTAAGCCTATTTTAATATCCTATCAGTCTAAGGATGTCATGAGAAAACAAACTTTTAAAATCAGTGTTTAACCCTATAAAAAATTTGATGAAACTATCATTTAAAATTCATGTTTTATTTGAAAGTTTCCCTACAAACTTTTCTGGGACTTAATTGAAAGGAATCGGCTGACTCCCACCCCCAAGTGATCCAGTGTTCTCTAGCAGGGAAGCTGCTGCTGCCCACCATAGCTACCAAAAGCACTTTGGGCTGTCCAGCTCTGACTGGGAAGGGAAGACAGATGGTCTATTTGAACTTCCTTCAGCGAGTAGATCTCCACACAGCCTTCACAATGCCAGTCTCTTCCAATGCAGTAAAGCTAATGCCTTTCCCAGGGCTCCTAACCTCATTGTTCCCTGGGACCTTGCTCCCTGGGTTACCTATTCATCTGTTAGCCTCACCAGCCCCCTCTAACAGCTCGATGAATGAATGCTCCAGCCTCTCCATTTGCTTTTGATTTTTTTTTAAAACAAACCCTTCACTCCTTACTTCTCTCTAGCTACAATTTTCTTTTCATCTCTCTTTCGTGCTCTTCCTCATCATCCGTCTACTCCTTCGTCATCCTTTCAGGAACACCTCTGTCTCCTGGTGCTTATCCCACCACTCACTCTGCTTTGCTGGTTTCTCTTCCTCTGCTTGTGTTTTTCCATATTTCATGGCTACCATTCTTCTCCTGTCCCTCTAGGAGGTACAAGTACTATCTCATCTTACTTGATCCTCCCAACTATCCTATTACTACATCCTTTTTATAGGTGAGCTGATCTATAAATGATCCTTTTTTCTATCTGAGGCCAGTCCCCTCTAATGTGCTCATGATCTCATCCCTTGGGGTCATCTCAACCCTCTGTAAGATGGCTTTCACTCCTAGCACATAGCTCAAATTGCTTTGTAAATGAGCTTGTTTCCAGAATGTGACACTGCTGAGTGCTACCTCTCTGAAATATTCTCTTCCCTTAGTGACCACAACTCATCTGGTTTCCTTCTTAACTCTAGAGTGAATCCTGGCTCCCTTTGGGATTCTTCTACCTTTATCTAAAAGTCGTTCTTGGGGTCTGGTCTTTGGTCTTCTTTTCATTCCCAACATGCTCTCAGAACAAGCCCATCCATTCCCACAACTTGACTTTGGATCTGCAGTAGCTAATGCCCAAATTGATATATCTACCTCACATCTTTCACCTGATTTTCATTTTCATTTTCAATTGCCTGAAATCTTAAACTGGAGATGTCCCAAATAAAACACTGAGCAGCTGCACTGCTCTTCATTCAATGTTCCTTAACAGTAAATACTACCAGCTACCCAGCAATGTTTGCCAGTCATTCTGGATACCTCTCTCTCCCTCTCCATGACCCCCACAGCTAAGCTATCACAAAGTCCTGCTGAGTCTCTCTCCCACATAGCTCTCCAACTGATCTGTTTTTTTTCCATCTCCAGAGTCACAGTCCTTGTAGAACCCCAACCAATCTGATGCACATAAGCAGCCATACCTTTCTGAAACACAATCATGATCATGTTACCTACAAGACTTTAGCTTGCCCTTAGCATAATGCAATGTTCAAATCCTTCATTGTGATTTAAAATTCCCCTACCACCAAAACATTTTAAGTCCAAGGGATACATTATGTTGTTTTCACTACTCCAAGCTTTTGTACATGTGGATCTCTTCCTGAAATAGTCTTCCTTATCCCTTCCATTGGGCTGTTTCCTATTCAACAGTCAGTCAACAAATAGCACTTGGGATGTCTTCTTTATACCTAGTATGGTGACTTGAACATAATTTCTATTAATAATATTATCTTAAGAGCATATATTTATTGAGGATTTGCCCTGTGGAAAATGTAGTGTTGAGCACATTCTATGCATTATTTCACCTAATTCTCACAACAATCTTACGAGGTGGGAATCAAGCTATCTCACAGATAAGGAAACTGCAGCAAAGTGGATTTAAGAAATTGCCTAAGGTAAAGAGTTAGGAATTGACAGCACCAGGATTCAAATCCGGGGAGTCAAGCTCCAGAGGCCATCCTTTTAATCATGATACCATCATAGACAAAAAATACCTACTGGGCTAAAAAAAAACCCCTAACTTTGGTAAAAACAAAAAGTACACATACTGGAAGTCAGAATTTTGATCACTATTTTGATCTATATTCTAGATCAATTTTCCCACGATTAATATTTGTTTCTTTAAATAGAAAATATTACCACATACTCTAGACACTTATGGTTCTCAATCACCTGATCAACTTCACTAGAATTTCTTAAGAAACATATTGTACATAGATTCCTTGTCAGTATTTTAGATTTCTTGAATTAGGATCTCTACACGTGGGATCAGAGATCCTTATTTTTAATGAACCTCTTTGGTTTTACTAATGTATAGGCAAACACACAAAATGTTCTGGGTTTTCTGAATATACTGTATCAAAGGATAAGAAATGCATAACTATGTAATAAACATATAGGAATACCAATCCTAGTCTCTGTATACCAAGTCTGAGTTGTCATCTTTTAAATTTTACCTTTAATTCCTGTTGTGATGTGAGGGAAGAAGAGGTCACCAGCATCCGTGTTAAGTTCTGAATTTTCTCAATCTGTACTTTTTGAAGCAAATCTTTTTCTTCCAAAAGTTGGGCCAACTGGTCTTTTTCCATTGCCTGGGCCCGAGTCTCCAAAGAAACCTATAGAATGTAATATTAAGTTATGTTAATAATAAATGTAGCTAGATTTTAAAACCTTGAAAGTAGCTTAAAAGAACAGAATATTAAATTTGTATGTGGGGGCTCTTGGGTGGTCAGTAAGTTAAGCATCCGACTATTGATTTCAGTTCAGGTCATGATCTCAGGGTTGTGATAATCGAGCCCCGCATCAGGCTTTACTGAAATGAAATATATCCTACCTACAAAATACTAACACTATGGCAGTTGCCATCATCAGTAATTTCTCAAACCTATAATAAAGTAAAATACACATTTCTTCCTGTGTATTCTAGATGCTATATATAAGATTATAGCAAGGCTGTTAAAGCAATTCTAGTAATTGCCTAAAAATATATAAATGATAGGCAGAGAAGTTATAAAAGCAGAGGCTTGAATACCTATGGCAAAAGAACAGATGTTCTCATAAGACTTTCATTTGATATTTTAGGTCATTTTATTTTTTTAAATTTTAGCTCATTTTAAAAAAGATAACCAAAATATAAGATTTTTATAAAATATGAAACTGTAATGGTTAAAAGAAACAAATTACAATGACAAGTGATTATGCTACCTTATTAGACTTTATCTTAGGGTCAGAAGAATTCAAGATAATGTGAAAATACAAAAATTAAAGTTTTAAGTAACTACACATGGTCTTTCTTGTTAACCTAATTCCCTATCTTTTTGTGACAATTTAGAAAGAATGTCTCTACTTGGCTCATTTGAAAATATCAAATTTTGCCCTTTGGAAATAAAAAACAAAATCTAGAATAATTTCAAGAAACCAAAGTTTTCAGTTTATAGTAAATTAAACTAAAAAAAATTTTTTTTTTTTTTTTTAAGATTTTATTTATTTGAGGGAGAGAGAATGAGAGACAGAGAGCATGAGAGGGAGGAGGGTCAGAGGGAGAAGCAGACTCCTCGCCGAGCAGGGAGCCCGATGCGGGACTCGATCCCAGGACTCCAGGATCATGACCTGAGCCGAAGGCAGTCGCTTAACCAACTGAGCCATCCAGGCACCCCTAAACTAAAATTTTTATGAGGTGATTTCTCTTTACTTGAAAGCTGTTTTAAATTTAGGTTACAGACCTCAGGTTTTGATGAATTAAGAATCTCTGGGCATTTGGGCAGATCTTAGTTCTCCATCTGACCCTATTCTTTACTGAAATACATGGTTCATACATACCTCCTCTAACTGTTTCTTAAGATCCATTATTTCTTTTCTATATCTTTTCAGGAGAGCTTCATCACTTGATACCTCATTAACATAAGGAGTATTCTTCATATATTTGGCAGTGCTGGCAAACTGGGGAAAAATACAAGAGTGTTAAGTGTTCAATATAAAAAATTAATTTAATTGATAATATTTAGGTTTCTTATAATTAAATTTTATAAAGAAAGATCCATACTCTTCCCCGGTGGCTTAATACTTTTGAACATGGAGAGTATTCTATGTCCTTGTAACTTACCCTGGCTTCTAGTCTTCAGAAGAGCGAAGGAAATATCTTGAAGATGGATGGATGCCAACAGAGAACCTACAAACACTGGCTTACTGGAATCCCATCCACCCTTCAAAGTCCAGTGCAGCTGCCCCCTCTACTCTGAAGCTTTGCTTCCACTTGAAAGTATCTCTCCTTCCTCTGAACTGTATTCTACTTATTTTTTTTTTTAAGATTTTATTTATTTATTCATGAGAGACAGAGAGAGAGAGAGGCAGAGGGAGAAGCAGGCTCCCAAGGAGCAGGGAGCCCGATGCGGGACTCGATCCCAGGACCCTGGGATCATGACCTGAGCCGAAGGCAGATGCTTAACCATCTGAGCCACCCAGGCGCCCCTCTATTCTACTTATTAATAGTTAATTAATCCAGGCAATCACATTGGAAGACCGGTCTTACCTTCCCTCTAAGACTATAAACTGTGAGGTCAGGGACTGAACCTTTTATCTTTGTTTCTCTGACACTACCTTGATCCAGTGCTCAGTAACTATTGAGAACAACATTTCTTAGAGTGTAAGTAGCAGAAGTAACTGTAAGTAGGTCCATGAAGGTGACCATTAAATAATACTGAATCCTTGATTGAGACAGCTGTTCTATTGACATTTCTCATTTTTCCTTTTTTTAACAGAAAATGTAAGCCTTAGGCTCAGAGCAAAGGCAAGCAACAATCAGCTAGCAGGAGTTCAAGAGTTATTTTGTTATAAACACACACACACACATATTTGTTGAAAATGATACTAGTTTTTCATTCATGGGACTGAGACAAAGTTTCCTTCTACAATAAGTAGAAAAAGTGAGTTTTTTTTTTAAAGAAAAATAGTATGATAGTGTTGGATGTGGCAAAAATTATGGAGGTGGGATATGAATGATTGAAATTTGGGAAAATAAAGGAATACTATTTAGTAGGCAATACATCAGTTTTATTGCAGCAGGTATGTTATGTCATTAAAAAAAAGATACCTAATTTTAGTGGGTAATTTTTTCTGCTTAAAGATGATTTCCCCCCATATTGAAATAAAAATCAAACTCACCTGTAGAGTAGTAAGGGTTTCATCAAAAGACACTGGAGTAATTGTGCAGATAATACGTGTCTTTGCATTTCCTCCCAAGGAATTCTGGAGAATTCGTGTTAATTTACTATCTCGATAATTTATGAAACCACTTAGTGAGAAAGGGGTTTGGGGAAAAAAACAGTAAGAATTTTTATACAACAACAGCGGTTGGTTTTTAATGCAGAACCTTAAATTAGCTACAGTTTAAAAATTCTTTACAGGTTACCTGAGGCAGATCAAAACTACTAACATATCATATTTAAGATAAAAAGTAAATTTAGTAGGTCACAGTCATATGTCTTAGAAGCTAGGCACGCTCACAGAATCACAAAAGCTTTTTAATACAGGGAAGAAATCAGTACATTATTTGAGTGTTACCAAAGTATTACAATTTTCAACCTCACGCAAAACATAAGCATCAATAAGTAAATGTACAATGGAATAAACTTACCCAACTTGTCCATCACTAAGTTTCTTGATCACTTGTCCCAAAATAAATAAACTTCTATTTATATTACAGCCTTCCTTGAGTCGCACACCTGCATTTATTAGGCAAATATGAAAATGAAAGTTGACCTCTGTACTAAATGATGAACTTATTTATCAGTAAGTTATAAAAGAAATGAGAAATTAAAGGGTCAGATGGTAAAGTCTGTGCTTTGGATTGGATCTGAGCCCACTTTCTTCTTTTTTTTTTTTTTAATGTTTTATTTATTTATTCATGAGAGTCAGAGAGAGAGAGAGAGAGAGAAGCAAGCTCCCCGCCTAGCGGGGAGCCCGATGTGGGACTCGATCCCAGGACTCTGGGATCATGACCTGAGCTGAAGGCAGACGCTTAACCATCTGAGCCACCCATGCGCCCAATCTGAGCCCACTTTCAATGCCTCTCTCCCTATTCCTCCAACCTATTAAGTAAACTAGAAATGCTATCACCTGAGAGAAAGAGCAAAAAGAAACAGATGGCTCGTACCCCTTCGGATCCCTACTTTTGTATCTTTGGGGTAAATACCCAGTAGTGCAATTGCTGGATCGTAGGGTAGCTCTATTTTCAACTTTTTGAGGAACCTCCATACAGTTTTCCAGAGTGGCTGCACCAGCTTGCATTCCCACCAACAGTGTAGGAGGGTTCCCCTTTCTCCGCATCCCCGCCAACATCTGTCATTTCCTGACTTGTAAATTCTAGCCATTCTGATTGGTGTGAGGTGGTATCTCATTGAGGTTTTGATTTGGATTTCCCTGATGCTGAGCGATATTGAGCAATAGCCAAACTGTGGAAAGAGCCAAGATGTCCATTGACAGATGACTGGATAAAGAAGATGTGGTATATATATACAATGGAATATTATGCAGCCATCAAAAGGAATGAGATCTTGCCATTTGCAACGACGTGGAT
>NW_027912962.1:0-1425 GCF_054177405.1 Leptonychotes weddellii
ATATACAATGGAGTATTACTCAGCCATCAGAAAGGATGAATACCCAACTTTTACATCAACACGGATGGGACTGGAGGAGATTATGCTAAGTAAATAAGTCAAGCAGAGAAAGTCAATTATCATATGGTTTCACTTATTTGTGGAACATAAGGAATAAGATGGAGGACATTAGGAGAAGGAAGGGAAAAATGAAGGGAAGGAAATCGGAGGGAGAGATGAACCATGAAAGACTATGGACTCTGAGAAACAAACACGGTTTTAGAGGGGAGGGGGGCCCGGGGAGGGGTTAGCCCGGTGATGGGTATTAAGGAGGGCACATATTGCCTGGAGCACTGGGTGTTTTACGAAAACAATGGATCATGGATCACTACATCAAAAACTAATGATGTATTGTATGGTGACTAACATAATAAAATTTTTTTTTTAATTTTAAAAAATGTGGAGTTTAGATATATTTACCTAGACAAAGAGGAGAATCAGGGTGATAGGAATGATTGTCATCTAAGCTCTTTTACCCAGAATTTTACTCTTTGAAACAATTTTTTTCAGGCTTTGGCTATTTTTCTCATTTGGTCACTAGATGGCACTGTTGCACCATGTAATTTTGCTAGGTTTCTGTCCATACTTGTGTTGGAGGGTAAGAATGAAATTTTGTCTTTCTGAGACTGGGACTACTATTTCTTGCCGTATTAGGCAGTTTTGCTACTGGGGAAATTCTTTTCCAATTCTTTTTCAAAAGGAAGGTTTATTTAAATTCTAAACCTAGAAGAGGGTTGCCATGGCAGGGGCCTTCAGACATTATGATTCTGGAACCCCAAAACTCCGAAATTTTCTATCTCAGTGTAGCTGCCAAGTGGCTCACCTCACCCCTATAGCAAAATAGGGTGCTCACATTGGTTTCTGGGGAATGGGAAAGGCTGGAAAGTTCTTTTCTGGGAAAGTAGGAATGGTAGCCACAAAATTAATAAGATATCTGCCTTTCCCTCAAAAAACCCTGAGAAGTGGCTGCTATGGAACTTGGGAAAGATTCCTTTCACTCTCTGGATTAGATAATTATCAAGTCATATTAATGTCTTTTTGAAAAAATTTTTTATTGTTATATTAATCCCCATACATTACATCATTAGTTTTAGATGTAGTGTTCCATGATTCATTGTTTGTGCATAACACCCAGTGCTCCATGCAGAACGTGCCCTCCTCAATACCCATCACCAGGCTAACCCATCCTCCCACGCCCCTTCCCTCTAGCACCCTCAGTTTGTTTTTCAGAGTCCATCATCTCTCACGGTTCCGCTCCCCCTCCGATTTCCTCCCCTTCATTCTTCAGCTCCTGCTATCTTCTTTTTTTTTTTTTCTTAACATATATTGCATTATTTGTTTCAGAGGTACAGATCTGAGATTCAACAGTCTTGCACAATTCACAGC
>NW_027912963.1:0-231 GCF_054177405.1 Leptonychotes weddellii
TCTACTGAAACATGGGGACACCTCCCACACTCCTACACTGTATCATATGGATGGAGGTTTCTGTGATCTGTCCCGCAGAACCTTCCACCCTGACCTGCACGAACGCAGGCAGGCTAAACAACGATGTGTGTGAGACTCCTGCTGCATGAGTGACCTCGGGAGCCTGGTTAGTGGACATTAGCTGGCTTCCAGGTCAGAACGGGCCCTTCTGGTCTGGACGCCAAGAGCTGT
>NW_027912964.1:0-231 GCF_054177405.1 Leptonychotes weddellii
TGTACGACTGGGTAAGCCGACTAAGACATCTTCTCTCTCACCTAAGCACTTCCACAGCTCAGATCCTCCCCACACTCCAAGGTGAGCAGCAGCACAACCCACCAACCTGCATGGAATTCAGACTCAGTTACCTTTTGTTTTGAGGACCCGGCGCAAGAATGGTGTTAATCACAAAAGGGGCTAGAGCTTCACGTCACACTCGACCAGTACCGAAAGCCAGATCCCAAGTGA
>NW_027912965.1:0-231 GCF_054177405.1 Leptonychotes weddellii
AGAGTCAGAGTGAAAGTTGTGCATTAACTGCGGTGATCGACCTAGGGTCCAGATGGCTGAGCTCCCAGGTAAATGGTCTTGTTCCTATAACAGCCTGACACTTGAACCCTTTTCTCTCCATCTTCCATGAAAATACTGTCTTTTGGCAAAACATTTCAGAGATGCCATTGTCTTTTATTTATTTATTTATTTTTTTAAAATTTTTTTTTATTCTTATGTTAATCCCCATAC
>NW_027912966.1:0-231 GCF_054177405.1 Leptonychotes weddellii
ATTCATCAGTTGCATAAATCACCCAGTGCTCATCTGTTTAATCCTTATCCTCAATGAAAGCATATTACTTGTATAATAAAAATGAATGAAGCATGTTGGCTTTTTCTTGCCCGTGCTGGTGGATGTGGTAACTTGCTACCTATCACTGTCACCACCAGCAGATGAAGAAAAAAATAAATAAAACCTCTAAGGCTTAGGAGACCAATTCCACTTGTGGACATCTGATGAGGG
>NW_027912967.1:0-231 GCF_054177405.1 Leptonychotes weddellii
ACTTGGTCGCATGGCCACAACTAGCTTTTAAATCTAACATTTAAATACAGATCTTGGGCAAGTTCTAAATCTCTCTGCACTTTAGTTTACTTGACTGTAGAATGGAAGTCTCATAATTCCTACTCCTCAAGACCTTGAGAGGAACTAGTAAGTAATACACAGAGGGCTCAGAACATCTAAGTATTCGTTAAATGTTAGTCATTACTGTCACCACAGGAGGGGTTTGTGGAT
>NW_027912968.1:0-231 GCF_054177405.1 Leptonychotes weddellii
ATAAAAAAAAATAAATTAAAAAAAAAAGCTTTAAAAAAAAAAAAAAAAGTTCACAGCCAGGGGTGCCTGGGTGTTCAACTCTTGATTTCAGCTCAGGTCTTGATCTCAGGGTGGTAAGTTCAAGCCCCACGTTGGGCTCCACGCTGGGCACGGAGCCTACTTAAAAAAAAAGAGTTCACAGCCATTTCATAAATATGTTAAAAGCAACCAAACAAAGAAACCAAGAACAAA
>NW_027912969.1:0-231 GCF_054177405.1 Leptonychotes weddellii
AGGACTCCAACATGTCTATTTGGGGGTAGACGCAGTCCAACGCATTAGACCAACAAAACTTCCAACAAAGCTTCTGATCTTCCTATTAATGCCTTACTTTTAAATCTGTGGAGACAAAAAGACTGAGAAAATAACCAAGGAAATGGATATGAAGGATGAAGAATATTAAGAAACAAATTTTCAGACAGATATGACAAGATGGCAGCAAATAAGAACAGGTGTTCTGATTGA
>NW_027912970.1:0-231 GCF_054177405.1 Leptonychotes weddellii
GTGTGTCCTTGGCCACGCTGCGTTCCCACTCCGGCCCTCGAGTTTTCTCGGGCAAAATGGGGCCACATTCCAGCCATGGGGCTTTTGTAAAGAGTTGATGAGGTAACTTGTATAAAATGTGTAGTTCATATGAAGCTCTCAGTAAGTGTGGGGTCTCTTTATGGTTTTTATTCTTTTAAGAAAAAACCCTGGCTCATGCACTTTGGAACCAGAACACCCAGATTTGAATCC
>NW_027912971.1:0-231 GCF_054177405.1 Leptonychotes weddellii
TGTGGATCTTCGTAGGGCTGCAGGGGGGCCCCAGGGGGCTAAGCCCTGCAGAAAGCTTAGCATAGTTTTGGCTCAATCCCCACTGTTCAGGTCGGCAGGTCCCAAGGATGGGAAGAGAGTTGATACCAATTCCCCGTATTTACTGTGATGCCCGAGAAATCCCCGTATTACTGTGCACACCAGGGTCTCAGGATGGAGGTGCTGTTGTGTCCAGAAGCAAAGGAAAGTATT
>NW_027912972.1:0-231 GCF_054177405.1 Leptonychotes weddellii
CAGGCTTCCCGCAGAGCAGGGAGCCCGATGCAGGGCTCGATCCCAGGACCCTGGGATCGTGACCTGAGCCGAAGGCAGATGCTTCACGACTTGCCCAGGCAAGCCACCCAGGCACCCCTGTAATATTGTTTTAGTCAGTATTTTTTTTTAACTTTTATTCAAATATAATTTATTTCTGGCTAAAGACAAGTGTACCTCAGTTAGGTCTAACATTCTGTAACATATGTTTGA
>NW_027912973.1:0-1425 GCF_054177405.1 Leptonychotes weddellii
TTTTTTAAAGATTTTATTTATTTATTTGAGACAGAGAGAATGAGAGACAGAGAGCATGAGAGGGAGGAGGGTCAGAGGGAGAAGCAGACTCCCTGCCGAGCAGGGAGCCCGATGCGGGACTCGATCCAGGGACTCCAGGATCATGACCTGAGCCGAAGGCAGTCGCTTAACCAACTGAGCCACCCAGGCGCCCTTATTTTATTTTATTTTTATTTTATTTATTTGACAGAGAGACAGCAAGAGAGGGAACACATGCCAGGGTAATGGGAGAGGGAGAAGCAGCCTTCCCACTGAACAGGGGCTCGATCCCAGGAACCTGGGATCAGGACCTGAGCCAAAGGCAGACGCTTAACCAACTGACCCACCCAGGCGCCCCAACTTTTATTTTTTTAATTTAATTTAATTTTATTATGTTAGTTATCATACAATACATCATTCGTTTTTGATGTAGTGATCCACGATTCTTTGTTTTTGTTCAACACCCAGTGCTCCATGCAGTACGTCCCCTCCTTAGTACCCATCACCGGGCTAACCCATCCCCCCAACCCCCTCCACTCTAAAACCTTCAGTTTGTTTCTCAGAGTCCATAGTCTCATGGTTCGTCTCTCCCTCCGATTTGCCCCCCATCATTTTTTCCTTCCTTCTCCTAATGTCCTCCATGCTATTCCTTATGTTTCACAAATAAGTGAATAATGTGATAATTGACTTTCTCTGCTTGACTTATTTCACTTAATTTCACTTAGCATGATCTCCTCCACTCCCATCCATGATGATGTAAAAGTTGGGTATTCATCCTTTCTGATGGCTGAGTAATATTCCATTGTATATATGGACCACATCTTCTGTTGAAGGGCATCTTGGCTCTTTCCACAGTTTGGCTATTCTGTACATTGCTGCTATGAACATTCGGGTGCATATGGCTCTTCTTTTCACTACATCTGTGTCTTTGGGGTAAATACCCAGTAGTGCAATTGCTGGATCATAGGGTAGCTCTATTTTTAATTTTTTTTTTGAGGCACCTCCACATTGTTTTAAAAAGTGGCTGTACCAACTTGCATTCCCACCAACAGTGTAAGAGGGTTCCCTTTCTGCACAACCCCTCCAACATTTGTTGTTTCTTGCCTTGTCAATTTTTGCCATTCTAATTGGTGTAAGGTGGTATTTCGATGTGGTTTTGATTTGAATTTCCCTGATGGCTAATGATGATGAACATTTTTTCATGTGTCTTTTTGCCATTTGTATGTCTTCTTTGGAGAAGTGTCTGTTCATGTCTTCTGCCCATTTTTGACTTGAATATTGGTTTTTTGGGTGTTGAGTTTGAGAAGTTCTTTATAGATCTTGGATACCAGCCCTTTATCTGTAGTGTCATTTGCAAATATCTTCTCCCATTCTGTGGGTTGCCTCTTTGTTTTGTTGACTGTTGCC
>NW_027912974.1:0-231 GCF_054177405.1 Leptonychotes weddellii
GCCCACAGTCCCGCGGTTCTCAGCCAGGAGGCCGGCTCCAGTCTGTGGGCATCAGTTCAGGCCCCCTTCCCTGCCTGTGAATCTGTTTCAGACAAACTCTTACGTCAGCAAGTTAACGAGCTCACACCTGAGCCCTCGGTCAGGTGCCGACCCTCCCGCTCTCAGCTCGCTTGTCCACTGAGCGCAGGGCCGCCTGGGCTGGAGCCCCTGAGCAGAGGCAGCCTTGCTGGG
>NW_027912975.1:0-231 GCF_054177405.1 Leptonychotes weddellii
TGTTGCTATTCCTTTCTTCGATCTCCTGTTGGGTTTGTAGGTGTTCAGAATGGTTTGATCCCTATCCAGCTGAATTCCTGAGAGGAGACGAAATCCAGGTCTCCTTCTCCTCCGCCATCTTGCTCCGCCCCCTATTATTTTCAACTAGACCTATAGCATCCACTGCTGCTAATAGAGGTAATCACTAGAGGCTTCTAGAAATAAAAAGGAGAACATACTGGCCAAGGACAA
>NW_027912976.1:0-231 GCF_054177405.1 Leptonychotes weddellii
GCTGAGTGCAGGGCTGGCAGCCTTCAGACATCTCACGATGCACCTCAGCACGCGCCTACCTCATCTCTTGTCCAGTGTGAACGCCACCTTCTCTTTACCCAGGCTTCAGGACACCATCTTGAGAGCCCTCATCACCCCTGTCCTATTTTGCAGCTATGGTCCCCGGTCTATGCCTGCAGGAGGGGGCCACCCTCTATGGGAACCTGGGCTCCAGGCAAGGTTGCAAACAGG
>NW_027912977.1:0-231 GCF_054177405.1 Leptonychotes weddellii
CCCTGCTCAGAGAGGAGTCTGCTTCTTCCTCTCCTTCTGCCCCCCCGCCCTCGCTTGTGTGCGTTTGTGCACGCGTGCTCTCTCTCTCTCAAATAAATAAATAAAATCTTACAAAAAAAATCAGCATTTTATCAGTACTCCTGTTCTTGTGCAAAAGTAAATTATGGTTTTAAATATTTAGATAAACACTGAAGTCAAAATGTTCTTTTAAGTTACTGTGCACTGTATAGT
>NW_027912978.1:0-231 GCF_054177405.1 Leptonychotes weddellii
CTTTGAAAGAGCATGGGCTGGATCCAGTGCTACCCACTTGGTCTCTCTATCATGTCCTCTTGGGCAGGGCACAAACTCCATTCTGTGTGCAGAGACCCTCCAAACCTCATACCCCATCCATGCGGAGCTAACATGGTGATCACATTAGTAGTGGAAAACTGCAAATCATAAAAACATTCACATATTCATCAGGGATATCAGTCTGAAATTCTCCTTTTTGATGGGGTCTTT
>NW_027912979.1:0-231 GCF_054177405.1 Leptonychotes weddellii
CAGATGAATGGATAAAGAAGACATGGTGGGGTACACACACACACACACACACACACACACACACACACACACACACTGGAATATTATGCAGCCATCAAAAAGAATGAAACCTTGCCATTTGCAGTGACGTGGATGAAACTAGAGGGTATTATGCTTAGTGAAATAAGTCAGTCATAGAAAGACAAATACCATATGATTTCAATCATATGTGGAATTTAAGAAACAAAACAG
>NW_027912980.1:0-231 GCF_054177405.1 Leptonychotes weddellii
TCTATGACGAACCTTGGGGTGCTGAAGCTGAGTATGAAGGCGATAACAAGTTTGTAGGTCAAGCAGGAAAAGATAATATCGTTTCTGGACAACTAGGATTAGGCGTTAGCAGTGAAGTTATAAATGAAGCTCTAACCGACCCTAATTATGATCCTAATACTAAAGTATCAGTTCATACTGAGTCTTGGACAGGATTATTGGGCTATAAAACGAATGGAATACAAGTCTATG
>NW_027912981.1:0-231 GCF_054177405.1 Leptonychotes weddellii
AAAAAAATTAAAAAAAAAAAAAGAAGAAACTCCCCCTGTCTGACTGCATGACCTGGACATTGATCTTTTCTGGTCTTGGGACTTGAACTGAAGCATCAGCTCTTCTTAGGTCTGGAGCCTGCAGGCTTTTAGACCAGTGCTTAAATCACTAGCTCTCCTGGGTCTCCAGCTTGCAGACTGCAGATCCTGGGACTTCTCATCCTCTGTAAGTGCCTAAGCCAATTCCTTATA
>NW_027912982.1:0-231 GCF_054177405.1 Leptonychotes weddellii
TTTCTCTCCGGTGTGGACTTTCTTATGGATGCGAAGATTGGAGCTCTGATGGAAGCCCTTGACACACTCCCCACACTTAAAAGGTTTTTCTCCTGTGTGGACTCTCTGATGAACACGAAGGTTTGTGTTATAACTAAAGGCTTTGCTACATGTATCACATATGAAAGGTTTCTCTCCGGTGTGCACTTTCTTATGGATGCGAAGATTGGAGCTCTGATTGAAGCCCTTGCC
>NW_027912983.1:0-231 GCF_054177405.1 Leptonychotes weddellii
GGACCACATCCCCACCCGGTGGGGCCAGATCTGCCCTTGCAGACCTGTTCTGGGAAGAAACGGACTCGTCGCCTGATGAGGGGCAGGAGCAGAGCTGAGTCCTCAGCCAGGCGCCCCGTCGGACAGCCCATCAAGGCCTCACTCACGCCGTGTAGACGTGATTTCCCCGGCTGGGAAGTCCGAGAGGACCGGGCATGGTACACGTGATATGGACATCCCGAAAGTCCCCCG
>NW_027912984.1:0-1425 GCF_054177405.1 Leptonychotes weddellii
AAAAAAAAAAAAAAAGACTCTCAGGCAGCAACAGAAGACTGAAAGGAGCTCTGCGTGGCTGGTGCGCAGTGAGTGAGGGAGAGTGGAGTCAGTTGTTAAGGACAGAACCACAGTCTAGAGCATTGTAGGTCATGGTGAGGAGTACGGGGTTTATTCCGAGGGTCCTGGGAAGCCTTTGGAGGATTTTCATTAGAAGAGCTAGCTAACCTGATTCATGTTTTTAAAATATGATTCCCGCTCCCATATAGATAGTGCAATGCAAGGTGGCCAGAGCCAAAGTGAGAAATTAGTGAAGAAGCCACGGAGACGGGCCAGGTAAGCTAGGAAAGCTGTGACCCAGCCTAGGATGAGGGCAGAGCGACTAGGTGCATCTGGAGCAGGAAGCGGGGTCAGAGGCTGCTGAGAACCCAAGGAGAGAGGGCAAAGGTCCACACTCAGGGGTATGGTCTCAGGAGCCGGCCACTGCTCCAGCTGGTTATTTTATCCCACACCTTCCAAATGTGGAAGTGCTGAGAGAAGCTTCTGGCTGTTCTGAACATGGCTGGAGCTCAGGGGGGACTTCACTGAGGAGGGAACATCTTTAGCTGTGAGAGACTTTTTCTACACAATACCCGCAGTGTGGGTCCCTCCACAGGCGAAAAACGTTCAGGTAAGGCACCAGGTGGCAGCCCTGCAGCAAAGCTCCTGAACTCTAGGGTGGAGAATCCGGAAATCCAGGCCCCTCCTCTGAGACTTTAAGTCCCTCGAGGCGCTGTGAGCGTCCAGAGCGGGAAGAGCCCAGCTGGGGGAGGGTCCGGAGGAGGAGGAGCCCACTGGGGCAGGGTAGGAGAGGAAGAACCTCAGCCTGGTACTGGGCTAGCTGCCAAGCCCAGCAGTGGGCCGTGCTCACAGACAGATGCTCTCTCTGGCTGTGTTGGACAAGGACGGCCACCAGCCACACCAGCCAGGCCCACCCTGCCGGGTGCCACCCAAAAGCACGGGCAGAGACGCGGGCGGCAGCAGACCTTTGCCGCACTCCCCAGCCAGTGATCAGGAGTGCTGACCATTCTGTGGGTGCCAGGAGGGAGGCGCTGCTCATCCAGGCAAAGCCAATCCTTCGGACCAGGGCCAGAGCTCATCGGTAAGCAGGGTTCTCCTCAGAGGCCGAAGAGGGATCTTCTAGAAGCAGGCTCCTTGGAAAGAGGAAGATTCCCATGATCATGCTCATTTAACCCAGAACACCCCCTTCCTCTTCAGAGACCAACTCTAACCCACAAGGGGTGAGGCGGTTTTTAAAGCCGCTCAGAAAAGCTGTCTTCATACTCCCGTCCCAAAGCCACGAAAATGTCTCGTCTCCCATTTACATAACCAAGGGAGACCCAATCACAGAGCAAGAGATGTGCCCAGAGGAGCCTGATGTTCATAAAACAGCCTGCAACTCCAGAA
>NW_027912985.1:0-231 GCF_054177405.1 Leptonychotes weddellii
TCCCTGGCGAACCCGCAAGAGGACGTTCCTTGGACACAAACAGGCAGGCTGGCCCTTCCCCGCACACGGCCCGGGGGCCTTCTCCTGGGGACAGTGTCCCTGCCCAGGGGAAGCGAGGCCCATTACACCGGACGCTCGTTAAGTAGGGTGTGGGGCTGTGTCGCCTCTGGCTGGCGCCTCAGGAGGAAGTGGCCACTGGTGTGAGAAAGCAAGCCAGAGGTCAAGGTGGGC
>NW_027912986.1:0-231 GCF_054177405.1 Leptonychotes weddellii
TCCCTGGCGAACCCGCAAGAGGACGTTCCTTGGACACAAACAGGCAGGCTGGCCCTTCCCCGCACACGGCCCGGGGGCCTTCTCCTGGGGACAGTGTCCCTGCCCAGGGGAAGCGAGGCCCATTACACCGGACGCTCGTTAAGTAGGGTGTGGGGCTGTGTCGCCTCCGGCTGGCGCCTCAGGAGGAAGTGGCCACTGGCGTGAGAAAGCAAGCCAGAGGTCAAGGTGGGC
>NW_027912987.1:0-231 GCF_054177405.1 Leptonychotes weddellii
CACTGCTTTGGGGTGAAATCTCTGTTATGGATGGGAGGCTCCTCAGAAAGTTCATCTCTTTAATTAGCTTTCTCATTTGGAGGCAGAAAGCACAGCCTGGGGCCTCGGATAAGCTACAGGTGACACTCTGGCTTGAAAATATGCATCTAGAGGGGGCCTGGCTGGCTCAGTCCCTGGAGCACTGACTCTTGAGCTCAGGGTTATCAGTTTGAGCCCCACGCTGGGTGTTGA
>NW_027912988.1:0-231 GCF_054177405.1 Leptonychotes weddellii
TCGTAAGAGTAGAGAACTTTTAAAGTTCATAAAGGTATTCTTGTTTGTCTTGTAAGGATGGTGATCATAATTGGCACTCCTTCAGCCTTTATGATGGAGAAACGATGTATGCGTCATTGGTGATTGCAAGTAAAAAGTAACAGTTAATGTAACATTAAGATTAAGCAAATGCAAGTATGTTCCATTCAATTTAAAAAGTATAATTGTTAAGCATATTAAAACATTTTATCT
>NW_027912989.1:0-231 GCF_054177405.1 Leptonychotes weddellii
ATTCTTTTTTTTTTAAAGGTTTTATTCATTTATTTGAGAGAGAGCATGAGCAGGGGGAGCAGCAGAGGGAGAGGGAGAAGCAGGCTCCCCACTGAGCAGGGAGCCCAATGTGGGGCTTGATCCCAGAACCTCAGGATCATGACCTGAGCGGAAGGCAGATGTTTAACCGACTGAGCCACCCAGGAGCCCCCTGAAATATTCTTTAACTCATAACTAGTTCTCCTAGCCTCA
>NW_027912990.1:0-231 GCF_054177405.1 Leptonychotes weddellii
GAGAAGTTCTTTATAGATCTTGGATACCAGCCCTTTATCTGTAGTGTCATTTGCAAATATCTTCTCCCATTCTGTGGGTTGCTTCTTTGTTTTGTTGACTGTTTCCTTTGCTGTGCAGAAGCTTTTTATCTTGATGAAGTCCCAAGAGTTCATTTTTGCTTTTGTTTCACTAGCTTTTGGAGATGTATCTTGAAAGAAGTTGCTGTGGCCAATGTCAAAGAGGTTATTGCC
>NW_027912991.1:0-231 GCF_054177405.1 Leptonychotes weddellii
ATTTACATTTTTTTTTAAGATTTTTTTTTTTAAATTTATTTGACAGAGACAGCAAGAGAGGGAACACAAGCAGGGAGAGTGGGAGAGGGAGAAGCAGGCTCTCCGCCGAGCAGGGAGCCCGATGCGGGGCTCGATCCCAGGATCCCGGGATCATGACCTGAGCCGAAGGCAGATGCTTTAACGTCTGAGCCACCCAGGCACCCCTTATTTACATTTTCTACCCTGCCTTTT
>NW_027912992.1:0-231 GCF_054177405.1 Leptonychotes weddellii
CCAACATCCAGGCCGTGCTGCTGCCCAAGAAGACCGAGAGCCACCACCACAAAGTCCAGTGCAAGTAACACCTCACAAGCAGTAAAGCTTAGGGAGTGAAAACAAACCCAAACTAAACCGAAGGCTCTTTTCAGAGCCACTCACATTTTCTGAGAAAGAACTTAAGATTTATAAAAAAGTTATAAAGAACAGTAACAGATTCGCCCGCAACAAATAAGGATTTAATTGACC
>NW_027912993.1:0-231 GCF_054177405.1 Leptonychotes weddellii
TCCCTAATGCTAGCATCTTCCATAACTCTCGGCCAATCCCTTATTCTTATTCCACATATTAGGTGCTCAATAAAGTTTATTGAATGAATTCGTTTGCATATAGAAAATGAATGTTATCAGCTACGGATTTAGCTGGCTAGTCTCTTTATTTTATTTTATTACCTTTGACTAGGTAGTATATGCACATGGAGCTAATTCAGTAGGTACAATGGGTAGACAGGGAAAAAAAGG
>NW_027912994.1:0-231 GCF_054177405.1 Leptonychotes weddellii
ATTCATCAGTTGCATAAATCACCCAGTGCTCGTCTGTTTAATCCTTATCCTCAATGAAAGCATATTACTTGTATAATAAAAATGAATGAAGCATGTTGGCTTTTTCTTGCCCGTGCTGGTGGATGTGGTAACTTGCTACCTATCACTGTCACCACCAGCAGATGAAGAAAAAAATAAATAAAACCTCTAAGGCTTAGGAAACCAATTCCACTTGTGGACATCTGATGAGGG
>NW_027912995.1:0-1425 GCF_054177405.1 Leptonychotes weddellii
GTACCCACTTCTATCATCCAATCCACAGCAATGGCACTCCGATCCACACACCCACACCCACTCCTACCCCAACCCCAACCCCAACCCCAACCCCAACTCCAACATCAGAAATGATTGCTGGGTCTCAGAGTCTGTCACGGGAGAGCCCTTGCTCCAGGCTAGCCCAGACCACACCTGTGGATAGTGCTTTAGAAGTAGCCGACACACACCCATTGGTAGTCCACATTCTAACTGCAGCAGTAGTGTCCCTCCCAGCCCTGTTGAATGCAGGAATCCATTTGCATTTGCCCCAATAAGCTCCAGTATGGCGTATCATGATGCCAGCATTATCTCAAGTAGTCCTGTGAAACCGATGCAAAGACCCATGGCCACACACCCTGACAAAACCAAGCTTGAATGGATGAATAATGGGTATAGTGGGGTTAGTAATTCATCAGTTTCTGGCCATGGCATTCTCCCAAGCTATCAGGAACTAGTGGAAGACCGTTTCAGGAAACCTCATGCTTTTGCTGTGCCTGGACAGTCTTACCAGTCTCAATCCAGACATCAAGACACTCATTTCGGTCGCTTGACTCCTGTCTCTCCTGTGCAGCATCAAGGTGCCACTGTAAATAACACCAACAAACAGGAGGGTTTTGCAGTCCCTGCCCCTCTTGATAATAAAGGGACTAATTCATCTGCCAGCAGCAACTTCAGATGCCGGAGTGTGAGCCCTGCTGTTCATCGCCAACGTAATCTTAGTGGAAGCACCCTGTACCCTGTATCTAATATCCCCCGATCTAATGTGACCCCCTTTGGAAGTCCAGTAACCCCAGAGGCTCACGTTTTCACAAATGTTCACACAGATGCGTGTGCCAACAACATAGCTCAAAGAAGTCAATCAGTTCCATTGATGGTCATGATGCAGACAGCCTTCCCGAATGCTCTTCAGAAGCAAACAAACAGTAAAAAAATAACCAGTGTCTTGTTGAGTAAACTTGATTCTGACAATGATGACTCAGTGAGAGGTTTGGGCGTGAACAACCTGCCCTCCAATTACACAGCCCGGATGAATCTCACTCAGATTTTGGAGACTTCCACTGTTTTTCCTAGTGCCAATCCGCAGAATATGATCAATTCCAGCACTTCTGTTCATGAATTCCAAACACCACCTTACCTCACTAAAAGTCATAGCACCGATCAGATCAGCTTTTCTCCTGGAGATAATCAAGCACAATCAGAAATCGGAGAGCAACAGTTAGATTTCAGTAGCACTGTTAAAGACCTACTGAGTGGAGACAGCTTGCAAACCAACCAGCAGCTGGTAGGTCAGGTAGCGTCTGACCTCACTAATCCTGCGTCTGATTTCTCGAGTGACATCAGGCTGTCTTCTGAGCTCTCAGGCAGCATCAATGATTTGAACACTTTAGACCCAAACCTACTGTT
>NW_027912996.1:0-231 GCF_054177405.1 Leptonychotes weddellii
TTGAAGAACACTTTGGTTGTTTCTATTTCCTATTGATAATAAATAGAGCTGCTATGAACATTTGTTTACGGGATACTGCATGGACATGAAGTTTTCAATTCACTCGGGTAAATACCTAAAAGTGAGATTATTGGATCATAAATGTATGACAAATTGTTTTCTCAAATGGCTGTACCATTTTATCTTTTACTCTTCCATCATGAGGATGATGATGCCCCCTCATCCTGCCAT
>NW_027912997.1:0-231 GCF_054177405.1 Leptonychotes weddellii
CCACATCGGGCTCCCTGCTCAGCAAGGAGCCTGCTTCTCCCTCTAACCCTCCCCCCTCTCATGTACTCTCTCTCTCTCATTCTCGCTCTCTCAAATAAATAAATAAATCTTTAAAAAAAAAAAAAAGTAAGTTCATGGAATCTGGAAACCTAGACCACTACACACTCATACAGCTTTCTTGCATTCTGTTCTCCTTACTAACCTTCTAAGTTCAGTTTCCAAAGTCTCTGT
>NW_027912998.1:0-231 GCF_054177405.1 Leptonychotes weddellii
GTCCGGGATGTTGTCGGCCACGGCCACGGTGAGCGTGACGGTGGCCGAGAGAGGGGGCTGGCCGTGGTCCTGCACCGCCACCACCAGGCTCTGCTTGAGCGCGTCTCTGTCCAGCAGGGCCCGCGCCGTGCGCACCTCGCCCGTGTGCAGCCCCACCGCGAAGAGCCCTGGCTCGCTCGCCTTGAGCAGGCGGTAGGACAGCCAGGCGTTCTGGCCCGAGTCTCTGTCCAC
>NW_027912999.1:0-231 GCF_054177405.1 Leptonychotes weddellii
GTATATGATTCTGAAGATAGACACTCCTGTGATATAATGTACTTTTTTTTTGAGAGGGAGTGAGCCTGGGACGTGAGGGGAAGGGGGAAGAGGCGGAGGGAGAGAGAGAATCTTAAGCAAACTCCATGCCCATCGTGGAGCCCACTGGGGGCTCAATCTCACCCCTGAGATCATGACCTGAGTCAAAATCAAGAGTCCGCCCCTCACCCACAGGAGGCACCCAGGTGCCCC
>NW_027913000.1:0-231 GCF_054177405.1 Leptonychotes weddellii
CTCAGATAGTTAAGCGTCTGCCTTCAGCTCGGGTCATGATCCCAGAGTCCTGGGATTGAGTCCCGCATCAGGCTCCCTGCTCCTTGGGAGCCTGCTTCTCCCTCTGCCTCTCTCTCTGTCTGTCATGAATAAATAAAATCTTTAAAAAAAAAAAAAGTGGCTCTTTAAAAGGTCCACCTCTATTTAAAAAAAAAAAAAAATGCAAATGATTTGTGTATATAGATTTCATAT
>NW_027913001.1:0-231 GCF_054177405.1 Leptonychotes weddellii
TTTTTTTTTGTTTGTTTGTTTGTTTAATATATTATTTTTAAGTAATCTCCACACCCACCATGGGGCCCAAACTCACAACCCTGAGATCAAGAATCCCATGCTCCACTGACTGAGCCAGCCAAGCACCAAAGAGTTTTAAGTGACATAACAAACCCTTAAGTCTCCCACACGTTTGCTGTTTCCTGAGCAATTAGCCCCACGCAGTAGCGTACTTGCTGGCTAGCAGTTCCT
>NW_027913002.1:0-231 GCF_054177405.1 Leptonychotes weddellii
GTGCCCGAGAAGCACAGGGAGCTGCGTCAGGAAACGCTACCCACTGCCTCCCAGGGGAGTCTGTCTGGCCCTCTTGAAGCATGTGGAAGTTATTCTTTAGACCAAATCTAAAAAGAAAAGAAAAACAGCCGTAGGAACAGTTAAAATTATATTTTTAGCAACTGTGCTAACAAGCACTGTACATACGGGGACAGACACTGCGCCTTCTGTGTATTCCGGGCCTTCTGGGCC
>NW_027913003.1:0-231 GCF_054177405.1 Leptonychotes weddellii
TTTGCTCCCTGAGATGAGTGAGGTCCTCTTAACCATGATTTATAGAATTGCTCATCCCTACACCCCATGGTGGTGTCAGAAAGGATACCTTCCTAAAAGCTAATTTTCACAAAGAACAGGATGCACACTCCTGATGGTATGGTCATAATTTGGGGGAGTCCACAGAAGAGGCAGAGGTTGCTGGTGGTCCCTCGATACCCATCATCCCTTTGTGCAATATTAGAAATCCCA
>NW_027913004.1:0-231 GCF_054177405.1 Leptonychotes weddellii
TTTCCTGGTTGACCCATTCATTCTTTAGTAGGATGCTCTTTAGCCTCCATGTATTTGAGTTCTTTCCGACTTTCCTCTTGTGATTGAGTTCTAGTTTCAAAGCATTGTGGTCTGAAAGTAGGCAGGGAATGGTTCCAATCTTTTCATACTGGTTGAGACCTGATTTGTGACCTAGGATGTGATCTATTCTGGAGAATGTTCCATGGGTACTAGAGAAGAATGTGTATTCTG
>NW_027913005.1:0-231 GCF_054177405.1 Leptonychotes weddellii
GGTGAGGGGGCCAAGGCCATTCATGACCGCCTGGTGCCCAGGGGTCACCACCCAAACTGATCTACACACGTGACAGCCTCCAACCCCCCACCCAAGGACCTGCCCCTCCGCTCCCCCCGTTCTTGTTCCCTGCCCTTGTCTGTCCCACTAGCCTGTTAGCTGAGGCCCCTGGGTGGAGGCCTTTGGCATTTCCACCCTGCGGGGGAGGGGTATCTGCTGTCCGGATGTGGA
>NW_027913006.1:0-1425 GCF_054177405.1 Leptonychotes weddellii
ACATAGTACCATTAGAAAACCCTATTTGAGGGTAAAGCATTGCTTCTTCTGGAAGCTTTCCTTTTATATTATTGTGTAATAATTAGAAACTGTTTCAGATCTCTAGACACCATTGAATTAAATCCACCTCTGTTAGTTCCAGATGTATAGCCTTTCGTACACTACTTGACATCTCTTAAGTCTCAGTTCCCTGCCAGGGAATGCAAATATTAACAATATTAGCTTCATAGATTTGTTGTGAGTATTAAACGGACAGTTTTTGTGAGGTGCTTATCCTTGTAGCTGGAACATAATAAGCAGTCAAGAAACACTAGCTAATCTAAGTGTAAATGCCCTTAGAAAGGTGTTTGGATAAGATTAAGAAAAATTATGATTAAAAAAAACAACGAGGAGAATAATGCCACATTGCCACGAGTGCCCTGGACAACTTGCCCTGAGACACAGTGCAGAAGCAGTACACCCCATTTCTAATTGTACTGAATTGGCCAGAACATAATCACAGGGCTACACCCCACTTCCAGGAAAGCTGAGAAAATGCTGTAAGGGGAAAAGTGAACATATTTCCGTATCAGGAGTCAACTGATTGAACTAATGAGGCGAATATATGGAATATGTGGGTCTTTGCTCTACCCTCCATGACTTACCTGAACTCACCTATTATAATTCTAGCCCTTGGTTATTCTGCTCTGTTCACTCAGGATCTTCCTTGCTAATCCATAAACATGCCAGACATGCTTATGCCTTAAAGCCTTTACAATTGATGTTTTCACTACCTGGATTGTTCTTGCTCCTGGTGACTGCGTGGATCATTCCTTTAAGCCATTCAGGACTTTACTCAAATGTTACCTGTTCAGTCATGCCTTCCCTTTGTACCTCAATTAAGATTGCAACAACATAGCCATCCTCTGCACTTCTACTCCATGCTTAAATTTTTGGTCTCCCCAACTAATCATACTAATTATACAAGAGATAACATTCATACATTGTTTACTGTATGACAGACACTATTCTAACTGTTTTACATATATTAATTCACTTAATCCTTAAGACTACCCCTTTGAGATAAGTACTATTATTAGGTCTTTTTAAAAATTTCTGTGATAACTGAAACACAAAGAGGTTAAGAAAATTGGTTGCAGTCTCATAATTCTGAAGTTGTAGAGCTGGTTTAAACACAGCAGTCTGGTCACAGAGTACCTGCTGTAACTGCTATAACATATTTCCTCAATGTAAGCACGACCCTGTTAATATAAGCAATGCTTTTCTGTTTCTAGAATAAGCCTCCTCCCAAACTGGGCTACTTTGCTCATTGCTGAATCCTTACTATGAAAGCAAATCTAAATCTGCTCCGTCTAATGCAGTATATATTGACCATTTGAAATGGACCTACTCCAGATTAAGATATGCTGTAAGTGTATAATGAGG
>NW_027913007.1:0-231 GCF_054177405.1 Leptonychotes weddellii
ACGTTCTGCATGGAGCACTGGGTGTTGTGCACGAACAATGAATCATGGAACACTTCATCTAGAACTAATGATGTAATGTATGGGGATTAACATAAGAATAAAAAAAAAATCAAAAAAAAAAAAAAGAATAGATAAAGAAGATGTGGTATATATAGACAATGGAATATTATGCAGCCATAAAAAGGAATGCAATCTTGCCATTTACAACAACGTGGATGGACCTGGAGGGTA
>NW_027913008.1:0-231 GCF_054177405.1 Leptonychotes weddellii
CAGGGTTCTAGAGGGGAGGGGGGTGGGAGGATGGGTTAGCCTGGTGATGGGTATTGAGGAGGGCACATTCTGCATGGAGCACTGGGTGTTATGCACAAACAATGAATCATGGAACACTTCATCTAAAACAAATGAGGTAATGTATGGGGATTAACATAAGAATAAAAAAAATAAATTAATAAAAAAATATTAAAGAGTTTGTTTTTTGTCTCTTTTTTTCTTTGTTTGTTC
>NW_027913009.1:0-231 GCF_054177405.1 Leptonychotes weddellii
CTTCTCTCCTGGGAAAACCCTATGTGATGAGTGAGAAAACAGCTGTCACCAAAGGTTTACCCACATACTTTGTACTTGAAGAGACTTTCTCTTGGGTGGGGGAAGTTATTTTGGACAAAAGCAGAGCTGTCCCAGACTTTCCCACATTCCTTGCATTCACAAGGCCTCTCCCAGTGTGAATCTGCTGGTGCTGCATGAGGTCTGACCTGCAGCTGAAGGCCTTCCCACACT
>NW_027913010.1:0-231 GCF_054177405.1 Leptonychotes weddellii
GCAGGAGGCAAACACCCAGCCTTTGCCTTGAGCTGGGATGAGTGAAAAGGGCAGGGTAGGCTTCAGTCCCCCTGTCCTTGCCACTTGTGGGAATCCGCTGCCAGTTCAGCCCGGACAGAGGAGGGGCAGAGGGACCTGAGTGCCCCATCCTTTGCTGGAGGCAGGGACGAGAGAAGCTGCTCCTCCAGCAGCAGCAGATTTGAGCAAAGTGCCAATTCCAGGCCCAACAAA
>NW_027913011.1:0-231 GCF_054177405.1 Leptonychotes weddellii
GACTTCTGTATATCCTTTATCCAGATTCGCCTTTTTTTTTTTTAAGTGCTACCCCTCCCCTCAACATGGGGCTTGAACTCACAACCCCAAGATTAAGAGTCGCATGCTCTACCGACTGAGCCAGCCAGGTACCCCCAGATTCACCATTTTTAACATTTTACAATATTTGCTAGCTCTCTCTCTTTCTCTTTGTACACACACCCCCCCACACACACACACGGATTACCTCGG
>NW_027913012.1:0-231 GCF_054177405.1 Leptonychotes weddellii
CTCGGAGTATCCAGGACCTGCCCCCGGAGTCGGGGCCTCCAGAGCCTGAGAAAGGCACTCTGCTTCCCTCCCTTGGCCTTTCACGAAAATCAGAAACGTTTCATTTTAGAAATTAATATTCATTAAAAATTCAATAATCGGATTTATGGTTGCATTTGAGGAGAACTTAAGGGAATAAATAACCCAAAGTCTTTACATGCGTCGTCCTTAAGCAGAAATATGTCCAGCTTG
>NW_027913013.1:0-231 GCF_054177405.1 Leptonychotes weddellii
TGACAGCAAATTAGATAATCTGTAAGAAATGGATGTATTCCTAGAGATGTATCAACTACCAAAACTGAACCAGGAAGAAATAGAAAACCTGAACAGACCTATAACCACTAAGGAAACTGAAGCAGTAATCAAAAATCTACCAACAAACAAGAGCCCAGAGCCAGATGGCTTCCCAGGGGAATTCTACCAAACATTTAAGGAAGAATTAATACTTATTCTTCTGAAACTGTT
>NW_027913014.1:0-231 GCF_054177405.1 Leptonychotes weddellii
TGAGAGTGGGGAGGGTCAGAGGGAGAAGCAGACTCCCTGCTCTGCGTGGAGGCTGCTTCTCCCTCTCCCACTCCCCCTGCTTGTGTTCCCTCTCTCGCTGTGTCTCTGTCAAATAAATAAATAAAATCTTTAAAAAATAATAAAAATAAAAATAAATAAAAAACATTATAGGGTGCCTGGGTGGCTCAGTCAGTTGGGCATCTGACTCTTGGTTTCCGCTCAGGTAGCGTC
>NW_027913015.1:0-231 GCF_054177405.1 Leptonychotes weddellii
AGAGTCAGAGTGAAAGTTGTGCATTAACTGCAGTGATCGACCTAGGGTCCAGATGGCTGAGCTCCCAGGTAAATGGTCTTGTTCCTATAACAGCCTGACACTTGAACCCTTTTCTCTCCATCTTCCATGAAAATACTGTCTTTTGGCAAAACATTTCAGAGATGCCATTGTCTTTTATTTATTTATTTATTTTTTTAAATTTTTTTTTTATTCTTATGTTAATCCCCATAC
>NW_027913016.1:0-231 GCF_054177405.1 Leptonychotes weddellii
GGGGGCCACACTGCTGGCTCAGTCAGGTGCCAGGTCAATGCCTGCATCATGAGGAAATGATAAATCCTTCTGTATCCCCCGTGGTAGGGTATCTCATTCCAAGTTGGCAACTGGCAATCAGTCATTTATTATAGAGCTTTTTTTTCCAGAAAGGTGTAGTTGAGAAGTATCGAGGTAGATGTGGGTGCAGTGTAAGCCCATCAGCCAGCTCAGAACCGGTAAGTAGAAATT
>NW_027913017.1:0-1425 GCF_054177405.1 Leptonychotes weddellii
CCTCATTATACACTTACAGCATATCTTAATCTGGAGTAGGTCCATTTCAAATGGTCAATATATACTGCATTAGACGGAGCAGATTTAGATTTGCTTTCATAGTAAGGATTCAGCAATGAGCAAAGTAGCCCAGTTTGGGAGGCGGCTTATTCTAGAAACAGAAAAGCATTGCTTATATTAACAGGGTCGTGCTTACATTGAGGAAATATGTTATAGCAGTTACAGCAGGTACTCTGTGACCAGACTGCTGTGTTTAAACCAGCTCTACAACTTCAGAATTATGAGACTGCAACCAATTTTCTTAACCTCTTTGTGTTTCAGTTATCACAGAAATTTTTAAAAAGACCTAATAATAGTACTTATCTCAAAGGGGTAGTCTTAAGGATTAAGTGAATTAATATATGTAAAACAGTTAGAATAGTGTCTGTCATACAGTAAACAATGTATGAATGTTATCTCTTGTATAATTAGTATGATTAGTTGGGGAGACCAAAAATTTAAGCATGGAGTAGAAGTGCAGAGGATGGCTATGTTGTTGCAGTCTTAATTGAGGTACAAAGGGAAGGCATGACTGAACGGGTAACATTTGAGTAAAGTCCTGAATGGCTTAAAGGAATGATCCACGCAGTCACCAGGAGCAAGAACAATCCAGGTAGTGAAAACATCAATTGTAAAGGCTTTAAGGCATAAGCATGTCTGGCATGTTTATGGATTAGCAAGGAAGATCCTGAGTGAACAGAGCAGAATAACCAAGGGCTAGAATTATAATAGGTGAGTTCAGGTAAGTCATGGAGGGTAGAGCAAAGACCCACATATTCCATATATTCGCCTCATTAGTTCAATCAGTTGACTCCTGATACGGAAATATGTTCACTTTTCCCCTTACAGCATTTTCTCAGCTTTCCTGGAAGTGGGGTGTAGCCCTGTGATTATGTTCTGGCCAATTCAGTACAATTAGAAATGGGGTGTACTGCTTCTGCACTGTGTCTCAGGGCAAGTTGTCCAGGGCAGTAGTGGCAATGTGGCATTATTCTCCTCGTTGTTTTTTTTAATCATAATTTTTCTTAATCTTATCCAAACACCTTTCTAAGGGCATTTACACTTAGATTAGCTAGTGTTTCTTGACTGCTTATTATGTTCCAGCTACAAGGATAAGCACCTCACAAAAACTGTCCGTTTAATACTCACAACAAATCTATGAAGCTAATATTGTTAATATTTGCATCCCCTGGCAGGGAACTGAGACTTAAGAGATGTCAAGTAGTGTACGAAAGGCTATACATCTGGAACTAACAGAGGTGGATTTAATTCAATGGTGTCTAGAGATCTGAAACAGTTTCTAATTATTACACAATAATATAAAAGGAAAGCTTCCAGAAGAAGCAATGCTTTACCCTCAAATAGGGTTTTCTAATGGTACTATGT
>NW_027913018.1:0-231 GCF_054177405.1 Leptonychotes weddellii
TGTTCTATAGTCATTTAAAGAATTAGTGTGCAATTGCAATCATAATCTAAACTTAGTAAATATAAAATAAAATAAATTACATTATTTTAATAATTTCATCTCACTTTTTCAGTTAAAAATAAAACCTATTTTTAATCTTTTTAATACTAACTCATCAGATTAACCCATGCTCTCCAATTCTTCTAACTCCTGGTAGATCTCTTTCTGCTTTCTGCACGCTAATCATGGGAA
>NW_027913019.1:0-231 GCF_054177405.1 Leptonychotes weddellii
GTATATGATTCTGAAGATAGACACTCCTGTGATATAATGTACTTTTTTTTTGAGAGGGAGTGAGCCTGGGACGTGAGGGGAAGGGGGAAGAGGCGGAGGGAGAGAGAGAATCTTAAGCAAACTCCATGCCCATCGTGGAGCCCACTGGGGGCTCAATCTCACCCCTGAGATCATGACCTGAGTCAAAATCAAGAGTCTGCCCCTCACCCACAGGAGGCACCCAGGTGCCCC
>NW_027913020.1:0-231 GCF_054177405.1 Leptonychotes weddellii
TGGAATCAGAATGCCTAGATTTGAACATTAGCTCTAACATTTAAATACAGATCTTGGGCAAGTTCTAAATCTCTCTGCACTTTAGTTTACTTGACTGTAGAATGGAAGTCTCATAATTCCTACTCCTCAAGACCTTGAGAGGAACTAGTAAGTAATACACAGAGGGCTCAGAACATCTAAGTATTCGTTAAATGTTAGTCATTACTGTCACCACAGGAGGGGTTTGTGGAT
>NW_027913021.1:0-231 GCF_054177405.1 Leptonychotes weddellii
TACCCAGGACAGGAAAGGGGAGGGTAGAGGCAATAGTCTAGCAACATTTTTGAATTCTAAGAATAAAAAAAGATCTCACATGAATTTCAGATAGGGTATTTCCTAGAAAGACTTAAAAATCTGATTTTTTCTTAAAAAAATATTTTATTTATTTATTTGAGAGAAAGAGAGAGAGAGCATGAGCTGGGGTGGGGGGTGGGGTGGGCAGAGGGAGAGGGACAGACTCCCTTG
>NW_027913022.1:0-231 GCF_054177405.1 Leptonychotes weddellii
ATGTATGCTGATTAACATAACATAATAAAATTAAAAAAAAGAAAAAGGGACATCCATCTTGAACAGTTATTTCATAAAGAGAAAGGAGAAATGGCCAATTTATACACCATAAATGCTGAACCTCTTTGGCATCTTAATTTGTATTGTCTTAGTTACTAATAAAATGCTGTTTTATGCCCATTAGATTACCAAAAATTGCGAAGCCTGGAAATAAAAGTACCGGCAAGGACA
>NW_027913023.1:0-231 GCF_054177405.1 Leptonychotes weddellii
GATTTTGCCAGGTGTGTCTGTAAGGACGGGCAGGGCTGGGCAAGGGTCTGTCACTTGCCGGGTACAGAGGTGGCTTCTGGGAGCTCTGTCTAGATGGGTCTCCGCCGCTGCTGCCCTCAAAATAGCAGAGGGAATTTCAAGGAAGACTCTCTTGGGTCCAGAGCAGCTTGGCATTTTTATTAGATCAAAATCACATCCAGCAGAGAACTGCTCAAGTCTGCTTCCTTTATT
>NW_027913024.1:0-231 GCF_054177405.1 Leptonychotes weddellii
CTGTTTGCTCAAACTCACACAAAACGGGAGTGAACAGATTTTTGGATCTCAGACCCTGACAGCGATTGCTGCTCTCGCCTTAGCACACTGTCTTTATCTTTGTGCTACCGAAAGCCATTTCAGCCTGTGTGGTGCTTGGCTCCCTTTGCCAAAACCAGAAGCTCAAGGAAGCTGCAGGTGATGTGTGAGAGCCCGCCACACCAGATCCCCGAGCCGGCCTTCACAGTCCCA
>NW_027913025.1:0-231 GCF_054177405.1 Leptonychotes weddellii
GCTTCCAGCTAAGTGGGGAGTCTGCTTCTCCCTCTCCCTCTCCCTCTGCTTCACCCTCTCTCTCTGCTTCACCCTCTGCTTGTGCTCTCTTTGTCTCTCTCTCTTAAATGAATAAATAAAATCTTTAAAAACAAACAAACAAAAGTTCAGTTTCTACTTTTGACCTCTTGAAAGACAGTCCTGAAGAGAAAAAAAAAAAGCCAAGGATAAAAGGGAATCAAGAATGGGAAT
>NW_027913026.1:0-231 GCF_054177405.1 Leptonychotes weddellii
TGCAAATATCCAGACCCCATCATCAGAATTTAGGATTTTCTCTGGCTTAGATGAGTGGAAACAGTATGTAGTAATTTCATGAGCCAGTGACGGCTCACGGTTGATTCTTAGGCCTCCCTTTCCCTCTGTGGTGATGACAGATTCCAGAATGACAGAGGCCCCTTCAGCTGAATCCATTCATTGTACTAGCTAATTTTTAAAGACACCCCTGGCTTCCTTCAATGTAGATGT
>NW_027913027.1:0-231 GCF_054177405.1 Leptonychotes weddellii
GTTCCTCCACCATTGCAGGGGCTACTCCCGCGGGTGTCCTGGGTGTTTATTGTGGTCTTTCAGCCATTGCTATTAACATCTCCCAAAAATGCCGTGCACTTCCTCCTTGTAGTGCAAACAAAGGCCTCCCTCACATGGGCCAGCACTGTCCAACATCTGCCTATACTCCATGCTTGCTGGCTGCAAAGAGCACTACGAATAACCTGCATATTCAGGCAGAGGAACTCTGCC
>NW_027913028.1:0-1425 GCF_054177405.1 Leptonychotes weddellii
TTCTGGGATCGAGTCCCACATCGGGCTCCCTGCTTGGCAGGAAACCTGCTTCTCGCTCTCCCACTCCCCCTGCTTGTGTTCCTGCTCTCGCTGTCTCTCTCTCTGTCAAATAAATAAATAAAATCTTAAAAAAAAAATTAACAAGTCAGGAAACGACAGATGTTGGTGGGGATGTGGAGAAAGGGGAGCCCTCCTACACTGTTGGTGGGAATGCAAGCTGGTGCAGCCATCTGGAAAACAGTATGGAGGTTCCTCAAAAAGTTGAAAATAGAGCTACCCTACAACCCAGCAATTGCACTACTGGGTGTTTACCCCAAAGATACAAATGTAGTGTTCTGAAGGGGTATGTGCACCCCAATGTTTACAGCAGCAATGTCCACAATAGCCAAACTAGGAAAGAGCCTAGATGGCCATCGACAGATGAACGGATAAAGAAGAGTTGGTATACACACACACACACACACACACACACACACACACACACACACCACATGGGACTATTATGCAGCCGACAAAAAAAAGAGAAATCTTGCCATTTGCAATGACGTGGATGGAACAGAGGGTATTATGCTAAGCGAAATAAGTCAATCAGAAAAAGACAATTATCATAGGATCTCACTGATATGTGGAATTTGAGAAACAAGACAGAGGATCATAGGGGAAGGGAGGAAAAAAATGAAACAAGACAAAACCAGAGAGGGGGACAAACCATAAGAGACTCTTAATCTCAGGAAACAAACTGAGGGTGGCTGGAGTGGAGGGGCATGAGAGGGATGCGGTGGCTGGGTGATGGACACTGGGGAGGGTATGTGCTACGGTGAGTGCTGTGAATTGTGTAAGACTGATGAATCACAGACCTGTACCCCTGAAACAAATAATACATTATATGTTAATTTAAAAAATTTACTTTGTATCCTGTATGTATTGTTTTCAGTGTTTGACACCCCTGGTGGTCTATTTCTCCTTATCCATTGTATCCTGTTTCCTTGTGTCTTTTGTAAGTTTTAGTATTTTAGCAAGTATTTATGAGGTAATACCAGAAAGGTTCTATGAATTCTCTGAGTTTTGGTGTTTGTTTTAGGTTTCAGGGAGGTAACTTTTATTAAATGATTGAAATTCTCTTCTATTCCGGAATTTTTAGAAAATCATGTTAAGTGAATGTTGATGATCATAGGGCTCTTACCTGTATTCTCTGATGAGTGCGCGCGACATCCTTCTGTAAGGACGGGACTCTTGCCCATCCAGGCCATGGCCCAGGGCTCAGCACTGGGCTCTTGATGAGCCGCCAGCCAGGGCCTGGGCACCCATGCCGTCGCCGTGCACCTGCCAGGGGCAGCATGGTTCAGCACTGGCTGCACGGCACTCTTCTGGCTTCACCTCATCTTCAGTTCATCGTGCCAATCGCTTTCCCTAGGAGCTCGTGAA
>NW_027913029.1:0-231 GCF_054177405.1 Leptonychotes weddellii
TCTTCCATATCTGATTTGGATTTAACCCTCTGAATCCAACTTTGCATGTCCATGTCACTTTTTAACATACCCTTCTTTTTCTTCTATGTTCTTAAAAATATATATATATATTACTCAAGATAAACCCTGCATGGTATCATATTTTTTTGTAATACTAATTATATTTACATACTGAAGAAAACATTTATTTCTTTTATTTTTTGCTACCCAATATTAGAAAAAAATCTTTCT
>NW_027913030.1:0-231 GCF_054177405.1 Leptonychotes weddellii
GATAACCCAGTCACAACTCTTTCTTACCTCAGTCTGTGTCATTTGGTTTTCTTCCTCTGGCCTTATTTAATGTCACTTTCTATAGTCATTTGGGATTATAATTCAGGGAAGCTGTCTCTCAGCTCAGCTTGGGTTCCGCTCTCAAGGAATGGCTCAACAGCAGTGTTTAGCCAACAGGACTCACTCTGAGAAGCGCTTACGTGTCTCACCCTACTCTTGACCCCCTAACCA
>NW_027913031.1:0-231 GCF_054177405.1 Leptonychotes weddellii
ACTGTCGGGCGCCTGGGTGGCTCAGTTGGTTGAGCGACTGCCTTCGGCTCAGGTCATGATCCTGGAGTCCCAGGATCGAGTCCCGCATCGGGCTCCCTGCTCGGCAGGGAGTCTGCTTCTCCCTCTGACCCTCCCCCCTCTCATGCTCTCTCTATCTCATTCTCTCTCAAATGAATAAATAAAATCTTTAAAAAAAAAAGAACAGGCGGCACTGTCCACATCCACTGGAAG
>NW_027913032.1:0-231 GCF_054177405.1 Leptonychotes weddellii
TCCAAAACAAAGTTATGTGGACAAAAGTAACCAAGTATACCTTCCCCAAAGAGAGCTGAAGGATCCACTCAGAAAGAAGATGTCAACGAATCCTCAAAGAGCCCACAAATGACAGATTCATCTAAAAAGGAACTGTTAACAATGATCTCATCTTTTATGATGTCACATTTGATTTTAGATGGCCTTGCATATCCCATTAGTTTTGCACCTTGAAAGTAATGCAATCTTGGC
>NW_027913033.1:0-231 GCF_054177405.1 Leptonychotes weddellii
GGGCAGCTAAGACACCCGTTTCCCTGCGCGTCTCCCTGGCGAACCCGCAAGAGGACGTTCCTTGGACACAAACAGGCAGGCTGGCCCTTCCCCGCACACGGCCCGGGGGCCTTCTCCTGGGGACAGTGTCCCTGCCCAGGGGAAGCGAGGCCCATTACACCGGACGCTCGTTAAGTAGGGTGTGGGGCTGTGTCGCCTCTGGCTGGCGCCTCAGGAGGAAGTGGCCACTGG
>NW_027913034.1:0-231 GCF_054177405.1 Leptonychotes weddellii
ACTCTGTTTAAGCTGATGACTATCTTTTGCTATTTAAAACAACATTATAATGCACAAATTTGCACATAAAATGTCATTTTCATGCACACACTAATTTATCTGAAATATACATTTACACAAGTGGAATTTCAGGGTCTATGACTACGGGCATTTTATACATTTAATTCATATTGCTAATTTGTCCTCGGTAAAGGTTTTATTAATTTGCACCCATACCAGCAATGTATGAGC
>NW_027913035.1:0-231 GCF_054177405.1 Leptonychotes weddellii
GTTCTAGAGGGGAGGGGGGTGGGAGGATGGGTTAGCCTGGTGGTGGGTATTGAGGAGGGCACATTCTGCATGGAGCACTGGGTGTTATGCACAAACAATGAATCATGGAACACTTCATCTAAAACTAATGATATGATGTATGGGGATTAACATAAGAATAAAAAAAAAAAAGAAAAAGAAAACAATTTAAGCGTTGCCAGGTGGAAAATGAAAAAAAAAAAAAAGTCTGCC
>NW_027913036.1:0-231 GCF_054177405.1 Leptonychotes weddellii
TCACAGCAAGTAAATGCTCTAGGTCTCTTGTCTTTTTTTTTTTTTTTTTTAAAGATTTTATTTATTTATTTGAGACAGAGAGAATGAGAGAGACAGAGAGCACATGAGAGGGGGGAGGGTCAGAGGGAGAAGCAGGCTCCCTGCCGAGCAGGGAGCCCGATGCGGGACTCGATCCAGGGACTCCAGGACCATGACCTGAGCCGAAGGCAGTCGCTTAACCAACTGAGCCAC
>NW_027913037.1:0-231 GCF_054177405.1 Leptonychotes weddellii
CCGTTTACCGGATGTATTACTTTGTCTCTCCTGAAGTTCCTTCTCTGCTGCAGTATCCACACCTGAACTTCTATTGACTGTTTTGAAACTTCCTTTTTTAAAACATACAGAGTGGAGGGCGCCTGGGTGACTCAGTTGGTTAAGCGACTATCTTCGGCTCAGGTCATGATCCTGGAGTCCCGGGATCGAGTCCCGCATCAGGCTCCCTGCTCGGCAGGGAGTCTGCTTCTC
>NW_027913038.1:0-231 GCF_054177405.1 Leptonychotes weddellii
ACCTCAGTCCGGTCTGGGTAATGCGGCGTCGTGCCCTTCCCGGGCCTGAGGACAGAAGCCAAGGCTTCGGATCTGACCAGTTCATAGCTGTCTGGTCCCTTTGGGGGGCTGCAACAGAATCCCATGGATGGGCTGGCGGACCAGCACCAGAGATTTGTTTCTCCTGGTCCTGGAGGCTGGAAGGCTGAGATGGAGGTGCCGGCGTGGGCGGGTGCCGGGGAGGTCTCTTCC
>NW_027913039.1:0-1424 GCF_054177405.1 Leptonychotes weddellii
CCAGCAGGAGAAGAGAAATCATAAAGATCAGAGCAGGAATCAATGAAATAGAAACCAAAAGAACAGTAGAACAGATCAACAAAACTAGGAGCTGGTTCTTTGAAAGAATTAACAAGATTGATAGACCCCTGGCCAGACTTATTAAAAAGAGAAATGATCCAAATAAATAAAATCAAGAATGAAAGAGGAGAGATCACAACCAACACCAAAGAAATACAAACAATTATAAGAACATATTATGAGCAACTGTATGCCAGCAAATTAGATAATCTGGAAGAAATGGATGCATTCCTAGAGATGTATCAACTACCTAAACTGAACCAGGAAGAAATAGAAAACCTGAACGGACCTATAACCACTAAGGAAATTGAAACAGTCACCAAAAATCTCCCAAAAAACAAGAGCCCAGGGCCAGATGGCTTCCAGGGGAATTCTACCAAACATTTCAAGAAGAATTAATACCTATTCTTCTGAAACTGTTCCAAAAAATAGAAATGGTAGGAAAACGTCCAAACTCGTTTTATGAGGCCACCATTACCTTGATCCCAAAACCAGACTTAGGCCCCATCAAAGCGAGAATTACAGACCAATATCCTTGATGAACATGGATGCAAAAATTCTCACCAAAATACTAGCCAATAGGATCCAACAGTACATTAAAAGGATTATTCACCACGACCAAGTGGGATTTATCCCTGGGCTGCAAGATTGGTTCAACATCCGCAAATCAATCATTGTGATACAATACATTAATCAAAGAAAGAACAAGAATCATATGATCCTCTCAATAGATGCAGAAAAAGCATTTGACAAAGTACAGCATCCTTGCTTGATCAAAATTCTTCAGAGTATAGGAATAGAGGGTACATACCTCAAGATCATAAAAGCCATCTATGAAAAACCCATAGGGAATATCATTCTCAATGGGGGAAAACTGAGAGCTTTCCCCCTAACATCAGGAATACGGCAGGGATGTCCACTATCACCAGTGCTATTCAACATAGTATTAGAAGTCCTATCCACAGCAATCAGACAACAAAAAGAAATCAAAGGCATCCAAATTGGCAAAGAAGAAGTCAAACTCTCACTCTTTGCAGATGATATGATACTTTATGTGGAAAACCCCAAAGACTCCACCCCAAAACTGCTAGAACTCATACAGGAACTCAGTAAAGTGGCAGGATATAAAATCAATGCACAGAAATCAGTGGCATTCCTACACACCAACAACAAGACAGAAGAAAGAGAAATTAAGGAGTCGATCCCATTTACAATAGCACCCAAAACCATAAGATACCTAGGAATAAATCTAACCAAAGAGGCAAAGGATCTGTACTCAGAAAACTATAAAATACTCATGAAAGGAATTGAGGAAGACACAAAGAAATGGAAAAACATTCCATGCTCATGGATTGGAAGAACAA
>NW_027913040.1:0-231 GCF_054177405.1 Leptonychotes weddellii
CTCTTTGTGTTCACCCAGCAACTACTCCTGGCTGGCAGCTGATGGCCAGGAGACACATGCAGAAGGCACCTTGCTCTGAATTGGACATCCAGCCGCCCAGATTAGCAGCTCCCTGAAGAAGTTCCTCAAGAGCTGGCCCCCAGAGGCTCAGCCACAGCTCTGTCTGCTGGGTCCCCAAAAATCCGTGGTCTAAGCCATGTCTAGGAAGTGCCAGGAAGCGTTCTACAGCTC
>NW_027913041.1:0-231 GCF_054177405.1 Leptonychotes weddellii
AGGGCTTTATTTTCCTGCTTCCTCACCTGGTCATGGGGCGAATTTCACACGGCAGCGGGACGTCCATCCTCCTCCTTGGCAGGTTGCAACCCAGCAGTTTGGTGGAAGGTTCCAGCAAAGGCCACTCAGACCGGGAGACCTGCACAGCCGTGGCCCCTCGCTTCCTCCTGCCAGCCCAACCCTGCAGCTCCTGACAAGGACAGGTAGCATCACCTGACATACGCACACAGG
>NW_027913042.1:0-231 GCF_054177405.1 Leptonychotes weddellii
TCCAAAACAAAGTTATGTGGACAAAAGTAACAAAGTATACCTTCCCCAAAGAGAGCTGAAGGATCCACTCAGAAAGAAGATGTCAACGAATCCTCAAAGAGCCCACAAATGACAGATTCATCTAAAAAGGAACTGTTAACAATGATCTCATCTTTTATGATGTCACATTTGATTTTAGATGGCCTTGCATATCCCATTAGTTTTGCACCTTGAAAGTAATGCAATCTTGGC
>NW_027913043.1:0-231 GCF_054177405.1 Leptonychotes weddellii
GCCAAAATAACCACCCATCTTAGGAATATATCCACTGGGGGAGAGGGGCAAGATTCCACACCAGACAACACATGATGCAAAGAAGAATTACTGGAACAGAAACAGCAAGAATTTAAAATAAGTATAATTTCAATGGGGCGCCTGGGTGGCTCAGTTGGTTAAGCGACTGCCTTCGGCTCAGGTCATGATCCTGGAGTCCCGGGATCGAGTCCCGCGTCGGGCTCCCTGCTC
>NW_027913044.1:0-231 GCF_054177405.1 Leptonychotes weddellii
CTCGGAGTATCCAGGACCTGCCCCCGGAGTCGGGGCCTCCAGAGCCTGAGAAAGGCACTCTGCTTCCCTCCCTTGGCCTTTCACGAAAATCAGAAACGTTTCATTTTAGAAATTAATATTCATTAAAAATTCAATAATCGGATTTATGGTTGCATTTGAGGAGAACTTAAGGGAATAAATAACCCAAAGTCTTTACATGAGTCGTCCTTAAGCAGAAATATGTCCAGCTTG
>NW_027913045.1:0-231 GCF_054177405.1 Leptonychotes weddellii
TGGTTGGCTCATTCATTAAGCGTCTGCCTTCGGCTCAGGTCATGATCCCAGGGCCCTGGGATTGAGCCCCGCATCAGGCTCCCGGCTCCCCGCTCCGCGGGAAGCCTGCTTCTCCCTCTCCCACTCCCCCTGCTTGTGTTCCCTCTCTCACTGTGTCTCTCTCTGTCAAATAAATAAATAAAATCTTAAAAAAAAAAAAGAAAAAAAAAGAAGCCTCTGGACAAAGTGTAA
>NW_027913046.1:0-231 GCF_054177405.1 Leptonychotes weddellii
GATGAAGATGAGGAGAGCACACAACCTGCCACGTGTTTGACCCTACACCCCCAATCTTCTCCCCAGATGAGCTGGAATCCCAGTCACAGGGAGGACAGGACTAAAGGAAGGGAGGCTGTGCTGCTCACCCCATTCTGTGAGTTAGTGTGTGCGCACGTGCAGGTAAAATGCCCGCAGTTATCCTGTGTTTGAACCAACTGTATTTTCACTCTACTTCTGAGGGATGAATCA
>NW_027913047.1:0-231 GCF_054177405.1 Leptonychotes weddellii
TAACATATATTATGTTCTAAAAAGACTTGAGTACATAAGGCAAAATTAATAACAATGCATTAAAGAGTCTATCATATATATAGAAATAAAGTAAAAAACAAGATCAAGAAAGGTACGAGATTTAAATGAACTATTTTTTTAATTAAATTTTTATTTTGAAATAATTATAGATTTACATGTTTGGTAAGAAATAATACAAAAGGATTCTTGTACCCTTCATCTGGTTTCTAC
>NW_027913048.1:0-231 GCF_054177405.1 Leptonychotes weddellii
AAAATAGTCTGTATTGTGATACCATAATGGAACATAACTTTATAAAGGAAAATTATCTTGTGTTTATCTAACGGGAAAATAAAATAAATTCTGTTTTCTATTTCCTAAATTTGACAGGACACACAATGCTGATTATGGAGATGTGTGAGTATGCTCACACAACTTTAGGAAATATGTCACAAGAAAAGTGAGATTCTGACCTCAAAATATGTGGAGGTTTCTTATTTTTAA
>NW_027913049.1:0-231 GCF_054177405.1 Leptonychotes weddellii
CTTGGCCTGCTAATAATAGTGTCCCTTCATTCTCAAAGATGATATGGTCAGCCTAGTTTTTGAGGACCCCGATATAATTCTAGGACATCTAAGATTGAGAGTATTGTCACATTTGCTGGGAAAAATTTTGTTTGGGGTAGAAATATCTGTGAGTCTGAAGTTCAGAGGCAGTGACAGAGAGGCGGTAGCCCCTGGGATGTCAAGGCAGGAAGACGGGTTGGCCCTCCCCTC
>NW_027913050.1:0-1424 GCF_054177405.1 Leptonychotes weddellii
AGCATTACTGATCAATATCCCTGATGAACATGGATGCAAAAATACTCACCAAAATACTAGCCAATAGGATCCAACAGTACATTAAAAGGATTATTCACCACGACCAAGTGGGATTTATCCCTGGGCTGCAAGGTTGGTTCAACATCTGCAAATCAATCAATGTGATACAATACATTAAGAAAAGAAAGAACAAGAACCATATGATCCTCTCAATAGATGCAGAAAAAGCATTTGACGAAGTACAGCATCCTTTCTTAATTAAAACTCTTCAGAGTGTAGGAATAGAGGGTACATACCTCAATATCATAAAAGCCATCTATGAAAAACCCACAGCGAATATCATTCTCCATGGGGAAAAACTGAGAGCTTTTCCCCTAAGGTCAGGAAAACGGCAGGGATGTCCACTATGACCACTGCTATTCAACATAGTACTAGAAGTCCTAGCCACAGCAATCAGACAACAAAAAGAAATAAGATGCATCTGAATCAGCAAGAAGAAGTCAAACTCTCACTCTTTTCAGATGATATGATACTTTATATGGAAAACCCAATAGACTCCACCCCAAAATTGCTAAAACTCATACAGGAATTCAGTGAAGTAGCAGGATGCAAAATCAATGCACAGAATTCAGTGGCATTTCTATACACCAACAACAAGACAGAAGAAAGAGAAATTAAGGGCGCCTGGGTGGCTCAGTTGGTTAAGCGACTGCCTTCGGCTCAGGTCATGATCCTGGAGTCCCGGGATTGAGTCCCGCATCGGGCTCCCTGCTCGGCAGGGAGTCTGCTTCTCCCTCTGACCCTCCCCCCTCTCATGTGCTTGCTCTCTCTCATTCTCTCTCTCTCAAATAAATAAATAAAATCTTTAAAAAATAATAATAATAATAAAAAAAAAGAAAGAGAAATTAAGGAGTTGATCCCATTTACAATTGCACCCCAAACCATAAGATGGTTTGGAATAAATTTAACCAAAGAGGCAAAGAATCTGTACTCAGAAAACTATAAAATATTCATGAAAGAAATTGAGGAAGACACAAAGAAATGGAAAAACGTCCATGCTCATGGATTGGAAGAACAAATATTGTGAAAATGTCTATGCTACCTAGAGCAATCTATGCATTTAATGCAATCCCCATCAAAATACCATCCACTTTTTTCAAAGAAATGGAACAAATAATCCTAAAATTTGTATGGAACCAGAAAAGACCCCGAATACCCAGAGGAATATTGAAAAAGAAAAGTAAAGCTGGTGGCATCACAATTCCGGACTTCAAGCTCTCTTACAAAGCTATAATCATCAAGACAGTATGGTACTGGCACAAAAACAGACACATAGATCAATGGAACAGAATAGAGAGCCCAGACATGGGCCCTCAACTCTATGGTCAACTAATCTTCGACAAAGCAGGAAAGAATGTCCAGTG
>NW_027913051.1:0-231 GCF_054177405.1 Leptonychotes weddellii
AGGGCTGGGAGAATATCCACCAAATACTAAAAATGCTTAATAATGGCAACCACAATAACATCAAGTAGTCCCATGAGTGATGCAAAAGAAACTCACCCTCATACTTTGCACTACGAAGGAATACTGACAATAATGAGGACTCACGATTGTCCTTATTGCCGAATATTATTCTAGGTTTATTGCCCTTATCGCTTTGGTTTTGGGACATACTTTCGCCTATCAACAGGGACT
>NW_027913052.1:0-231 GCF_054177405.1 Leptonychotes weddellii
AAAATCACAAACAAGCCATCTGAACAAATAATGACATACAAAAAATGAGGTGCTAACATGTTCTATAACTGTTTCTTCGATAAATTTTTAAAGTAGAAATCAAAATCTATGAGGACGCCCCCCATAAGCCTTAGATCGGAGAATGCTGGCATTAGTGGTAAGGCTGAGAATCAGAGCCTTTCCTATGAGATTCTAAAAAGAGGGCAGCCTGAGGGGTGAAGACGTGACTGA
>NW_027913053.1:0-231 GCF_054177405.1 Leptonychotes weddellii
CCACCATCCCTCTGATACTCTGCTTGACACTTATCTTTACATGGCAGCCCTGTGGGGTTAATCATAGGTACTGTTAGCTTTTAGAAACTCACTTTATAAAGGGGTACGTGCACCCCGATGTTTATAGCAGCAATGTCCACAATAGCCAAACTGTGGAAAGAGCCAAGATGTCCATCGACAGATGACTGGATAAAGAAGAAGTGGTATATATATACAATGGAATATTATGCA
>NW_027913054.1:0-231 GCF_054177405.1 Leptonychotes weddellii
CATTAGTTTTGTTGTAGTGTTCCATGATTCACTGTTTGCGTATAACACCCAGTGCTCCATTCAGTACATGCCCTCTTTAATACCCATCACCAGGCTAACCCATGCCCCCACCCTCCTCCCCTCTAGAACGCTGTTTGTTTCTCAGAGTCCATAATCTCTCATGGTTCGTCAAGACATAATTCAGTTTTATAGTCAAAATATTTGAAGGAAATATCAAGGGTATACATATGC
>NW_027913055.1:0-231 GCF_054177405.1 Leptonychotes weddellii
GTTCCTCCACCATTGCAGGGGCTACTCCCGCGGGTGTCCTGGGTGTTTATTGTGGTCTTTCAGCCATTGCTATTAACATCTCCCAAAAATGCCGTGCACTTCCTCCTTGTAGTGCAAACAAAGGCCTCCCTCACATGGGCCAGCACTGTCCAACATCTGCCTATACTCCATGCTTGCTGGCTGCAAAGAGCACTACGAAGAACCTGCATATTCAAGCAGAGGAACTCTGCC
>NW_027913056.1:0-231 GCF_054177405.1 Leptonychotes weddellii
GGGTGGCTCAGTTGGTTAAGCGACTGCCTTCAGCTCAGGTCATGATCCTGGAGTCCCTGGATCGAGTCCCGCATCGGGCTCCCTGCTCGGCGGGGAGTCTGCTTCTCCCTCTGACCCTCCCCCCTCTCATGTGCTCTCTCTCTCCTCTCATCCTCTCTCTCAAATAAATAAATAAAAAAAAAATCTTTAAAAAAAAAAATTAACAGAAAAAAATTAGAAAAAGAGTGGAAA
>NW_027913057.1:0-231 GCF_054177405.1 Leptonychotes weddellii
AAAACTGCCAAGCGATTTCTCTCCTTTGAGCTTCTGCATGGTATCGCCTTTACCTTCTGTCTGTCTAACACGAGTCTATTCAAATTTTCATGCTAATCTCAGATAGTACTTGTTCAAGAACCTTTCCTAATGGCCTTCTTCACTGATTGAAAATTGCTCTCCCTCTTCTTGTATGGATTCTACTTGTTTTAATTAACATATCACAATGTCATGTGTATGGACAAATAAACT
>NW_027913058.1:0-231 GCF_054177405.1 Leptonychotes weddellii
AAGGAGAAAAAAATACTTAGATGTAGAGATACAGATAGAGATAGCTGTAGAGGTAGAAGTAGAGATATCCCCCATTCCCTTTGCTTGGTTGATAGAAGGCCAGAGTGATGAGAATCTCAGTCTTTACCAACAAACCTCAGAAAAGGACATAAATTTGATGACTTTGATTAGCCATACTAGCCAGCTGATTCTTGATCTAGACAAAATTCATAAAATTTTCATGCCATGCCC
>NW_027913059.1:0-231 GCF_054177405.1 Leptonychotes weddellii
GAGAGGACTCAAGTAATCATACTCCTCAGTTGGTGGGACTCAGTCCACTGGTCTGGAAAGACTCCTCGCTTACTTATTTGCTCATTAACTCCTTTATTGGTTTATTCGCATGTGTATATATATATACTTTTTTAAGATTTTATTTATTTTTCGACAGAGAGAGACACAGCGAGAGAGGGAACACAAGCAGGAGGAGCGGGAGAGGGAGAAGCAGGCTTCCCACCGAGCAGG
>NW_027913060.1:0-231 GCF_054177405.1 Leptonychotes weddellii
TAAGTGTTGTTAGCACATTTAAGGTAGTCTAGGCTAAGCTATCATGTTTGGTAGGTCAGGTGTATTAAACACATTTTCAACTTATATATATTTTTATTATGTTATATTAATCACCATACATTACATCATTAGTTTTTGATGTAATGTTCCATGATTCATTATTTGTGCATAACACCCAGTGCTCCATTCAGTATGTGCCCTCTTTAATACCCATCACCAGGCTAACCTATC
>NW_027913061.1:0-1424 GCF_054177405.1 Leptonychotes weddellii
TCTGTCAAATAAATAAATAAAATCTTTAAAAAAAATTCTACATATAAGTGAAATCATATCGTATTTGTTTTTGTCTGACATATTTCACTTAGCATAATACCCTGCAGGTCCATGTTGGCACAAATGGCAAAATCTCATTCTTTTCTATAACTAAGTAGTATTCCATTCTCTATCCCACTCCATAAATATAGATAGATAGATGATAGGTCTATAGATGATAGACAGATGATAGATAGATAGATAGATGATAGATAGATAGATGAGAGATAGATAAATAATTTATGGTCTTCTTTATAACATGGGAGTGCAAATTTGGTGCAGCCATTGTGGTAAATATTATGGAGGTCACTCAAAAAAAATAAAAATAGAATTGCCATACAACCCAGTATTTTCACAACTAGATGTCTACCCAAAGAAAACAAAAACATTAATTTGGAAAGATACATGCACCGCTATGTTTATTGTAGCACTACTTATGAAGGTAGACCAGTTTTATGGGTTTTTTTCTTTTCATTTAGATGTCTGGTATTCCCAGCACCATTTATTGAAGACACTGTCTTTTGCCCATTGTTTATTCTTGCCTCCTTTGACATAGATTAATTGACCATATAAGTATGGCTTTATTTCTGCTCTTTCTATTCTGTTTTATTGATCTATTTTCCTTTTTTTTTTTTTTTGCCAGTATCACACTGTTATGTGAAAAATGTTCTGCAGGTCTCAGTAAAGTATAATTGTATAATTATACACATATATACATTTATATTTAATTAAATAATATATATTTGTTATAAAGGTATATAAGTATATATACATATCTAATACATAATTATACACTATATACATATATATTTAATTAAATTATATATTCATATATAATTATATATTTATACTTAATTATACACTATATACATATATATTTAATTAAATTCTATATATTTTTACAATGGAATATTTCTCAGCCATCAAAAATAATTAAATCTTGCCATTTACATTGACATGGATAGAACTAGAGAGTATTATGCTAAGCAAAATAAGTTAGTCCAAGAGAGACAAATACTATATGATTTCACTCATATGAGGAATTTAAGAAACAAAATAAACGAGCATAGAGGGGATTAAAAAAAATAAAGAGAGAGGCCAACCAAGAAACAGACTCTTAACTATAGAGAACAAACTGATGACTACTGCAAGCGAGGTGGGCAGATGCATGATTAGAGAGGTGATGGGTATTAAAGAGGGTACTTGTGGTGAGCACTGGCTGTTGTATGTAAGTGATGAATCAAATCCTACGCCTAAAACTAATATTGCACTGTATGTTACCTGGTTGGAGTTTAAACTTGGGGAAAAAAATCACTGCTTAAAAAAAACAACAAAGTAAACTAGCCAGCTATTAAGCATATTCACTTGATAATATATCATGCAAA
>NW_027913062.1:0-231 GCF_054177405.1 Leptonychotes weddellii
AAAAAAAAAACTATTAAAACTATTAAAAATCCACCTCAAAGCTTGAAAGCAGAAATCCAAACAACATAGAAAATTCTCTGCAGTTTGTCAAATCAGCCTCTATAAAAGAACATGGCCTCTTGGAGAGCATGGCTTTTATAGCTATAAAAACATGTACTGAGGTAATAGACTGGGTAGATTTGTCCTTCCCATCTAGCTTATAACTTAAAAGCTTGTGGAAAATCCTGAATA
>NW_027913063.1:0-231 GCF_054177405.1 Leptonychotes weddellii
TTATTATTATGTTATGTTAATCACCATACGTCACATCATTAGTTTTAGATGTAGTGTTCCATGATTCATTGTTTGCATGTAACACCCAGTGCTCCATTCAGTACATGCCCTCTTTAATACCCATCACCAGACTCACCCATTGGAGTAGTGGTTCTTAACCTCGGCTGCATATCACAGCTACCTGGGAGGTTTTAACCAGGTCAAGCCCCCCCACCCCAACTGAACCAGAAT
>NW_027913064.1:0-231 GCF_054177405.1 Leptonychotes weddellii
TAACTGGTCCCCTATGTTCAAAGGGAATCAGATTAATCTCTAGCTTTACAATGGTCCTAGTTTTTCCCAAAGTTGCTCTAGGACAGTGGTTTAAAGGTGTTTATTTGTATGTTGAAACCTTTGTTGAGATATTACAGTACAAAATTACCAAATAGCAACGTAGATTATGAAAGAAGAAGGAGTAAGAAGAAGATAAGAAGAAGGAGAAGGTAAAGGGAAGGTGCAGGAGGG
>NW_027913065.1:0-231 GCF_054177405.1 Leptonychotes weddellii
TGTCCTTTGGGTGGTCTCCGTGAACACTTGGGTGTGGACGTCCCACAGCTCCACTGTGCCTGCCCCCGGCCAGGCTGTGCCCTCCATCCTGTGGTCATGGAGCTGGATGAGCCGTCTGCCCGTCTCCTACACTTCTGGAGTGCGGGCGGCCAAGCCTCACCATAAGATGGGGGTGCGTGCCTCCCCCTCCCTGGACGGCAGCAGATGTTTTGGGAGGGGATGTACAGAGAG
>NW_027913066.1:0-231 GCF_054177405.1 Leptonychotes weddellii
TATGGGAAATTCTTTACTTCTCTTCCTATTCCTAATGATAGCCTTGCTGGATAGAGTATTCTAGGTTTCAGATTTTTCCCATTGAGCACTTTGACTGTATCATGCCCTTCCATCTAGCTTGACAAATTTCTGTGGAGAGACCTGCAGCTAGCACTATGGGTCTTCCCTTGTTTGTTAAGGATTTTTTTTTTTTTTTTTTTTTGGTCATTACACCTTGCAAATTTAATTACA
>NW_027913067.1:0-231 GCF_054177405.1 Leptonychotes weddellii
TTAGCCTGGTGATGGGTATTAAAGAGGGCACATACTGAATGGAGCACTGGGTGTTATATGCAAACTGAATCATGGAACACTACATCAAAAACTAATGATGTAATGCATGGTGATTAACATAACATAATAAAATTAAATTAAAAAAAGGAAAACGTGATTTTGTCAAACGCATTTGAACGGCTTTTCCTTCAGTTTTGGGGAGTCCCTGATATTGACTATTTGGTCTTCCAA
>NW_027913068.1:0-231 GCF_054177405.1 Leptonychotes weddellii
CCTGGGAGCTCTGCCGCACTCAGGCACCCCCAGTCTTTCTGTGACCCCAAGGGTCCTGAGACCACACTGTCCCGGAGGGTTCCACCCCCCGCTTAGCCACCGGAGTGACGTCCCTCAGCGGAGCAGACTTTTAAAAGTTCCGATTTTGTGCTCCGTGGTTCTATCACTTGCCAGAAGCGGCCGACGGAGGCCCCTCCCCCGCCGTCTATCCTCCCGAATATCGCCTCGGAT
>NW_027913069.1:0-231 GCF_054177405.1 Leptonychotes weddellii
ACAGTACAAGAGGGTTCCTTTTTCTCCACATCCTCACCAACACCTGTTGTTTCTTGTGTTGTTGATTTCAACAATGCTATGTGTTTTTGCTGACCTTTTTTTTATTATGTTAATCATCATACATTACATCATTAGTTTTTGATGTAGTGTTCCATGACTCATTGTTTGCGTATAACACCCAGTGCTCCATGCAGTATGTGCCCTCTTTAATACCCATCACCAGGCTAACCC
>NW_027913070.1:0-231 GCF_054177405.1 Leptonychotes weddellii
ATTATTTAATAATCCACTGGCTTTAAACATACATTCTTTACTTTCAAGGAAACTGGAGCATAAGTGTTATGTGAGATAACCTGTATGCAGAAAAGTTATTGGAATGAAATGCTTTAGTCTGCTTATAGACAGATTTAATGCTCAGTGTTTTTAAAGTCTCCTTTTAAAGTATTTTAATTTCTGGGGCGCCTGGGTGGCTTAGTCAGTTAAGCATCCGATTCTTTTTTTTTT
>NW_027913071.1:0-231 GCF_054177405.1 Leptonychotes weddellii
AAACTGTATATCCCTTTGCACCTTGTAAATTCTGCACCAAGTGCATCTATTACCCAAAAAAATGAGTATAATTTGAATTAAAAGAAAAGAGCTTAATCTTGGGGTGCTTGGGTGGCTCTGTCGGTTAAGCGTCCGACTCTTGGTTTCGGCTCAGGTCGTGATCTCTGGGACATGAGATGGAACCCCATATCAGACTCCGTGCTCAGTGGGGAGTCTGCTTGAAGATTCTCT